>NC_089799.1:2150000-2207500 GCF_040412425.1 Macrobrachium rosenbergii
TCAGCCACATCCACATTATTGCTCCAAAACAAAAAAAAAAAACAGACTTTCAAATCTGCGGAGCACCCACCACCCTCCAAGCCCAGTTTCATGAGGATGACAAAGTAGGAACTTGTGGAGAGAAATTCTGCTGAAAAGACCAATAAATATTCCTTCGTGTCTTGCCAGTATCATCCTCCAGTCAGTCAACCACCTTCACACTTCTCCTTCTGTCAAGCTTCAGGTCCAGTAATGTGGACAAAGGATGTTTAGGGGCCGTGAGAGAGCGCGGAATGTTCGGAGTTATGCAGGCGTTATTCGCTTTCTTCCTGAAATTTGGAGTCCCGGGCCGTTAGCTGGGCGTTGGCAGCAGTGGGCATGCGCAGTGGTGTTGGTGTGTGGTTTGAAAAAGTTAGAGTATACCTTAGTTTAACCAGACCACTGGGCAGTTAACAGCTTTCTCCTGAGAGGGCTGGCCCCCGAGTTAGACTTATTTCACGTGGCTAAAAAGCCAACAGGTTACTGTAGCGGATACGGTTGTGTGGAATCCAGACTTCACATTATGTTGAAATAATTTCCTATCAACAGAAATAAATTCCTCTGGTATACCATTCAGCTCCCGACAGAGAACTCGAACTCAGGTCTAGCAGAGTGCCTGGCAGAACTCTACAGACTTACCCAACTGAGAACTAATGAGAATGTGTATGCCCAGCATAGATATATTTAAATATTGACTGGAAAAGGTTATTTACAGATATGCAAAAACTAGTTTGCTTTATTTTACGAAGAGTCCTCAGTCTGTGGTTTTGATATATGTTATGTCAGACTCTTGGATAGTTCGGAGCGCTGGAGAACCACGTAGGTGGGTGGGTGGGCGGTTCAGTGTCACATACAACAGTCCCTGACTTACAAGGCTTGAGCTAAGTGGTTTTTGAAAGTAGGCGGACATGTTCATTGCACTTGGATGGGTGACCATAAAATTAATAACAAGTGACTTTGATCATCTGTAAATTAAAGGCATATGGGCTGTAGCTTCACCCCATAAGTTAAAATGTTTATTACCTCGTTGTTCAAGTTCTTTGGTTCTTAATTGCTGAGAGAGAGAGAAGAGAAGAGGCCAGTTGCTCAGCTGAGCATGTGATGGTATACCTCTGATATGGTCGTCAATTTAGACTTGGTGCCCATCTTCTCTCTCCCCGTCTTTCCTCATTTCTTTCTCCTCCTCCCCTTCCCCTCCGTTCCCCTTCACCTGTGTCCTTCTGCCCCTCCTTCCTCGATATCTCCTCCAGGTCAGTCTGAGCAAAACCAACGGCTCACAAGTTCCTTTTATCTCCAAACTGCAACTTTAACCACTGGTTGTGTGATTTGACAGCGTTGTATCTACTTCCTTCTCCATCTCCCAGTGGTGTTATGATCCTTACAACCTTCCTCCTTTCAAGAGGCGTTCTCTGCCCCTTTTACCTTCGGGCCTGGGCTAGATAAAGACCCAGGGTGCCATATGCCCGCCACCTCTAGCTAAACATAACAAATCAAAGTCAATTTTCTCGTAAACTGAAACTTCTTTCATATGGCAAGTAACTTTTCGAGATTTATCACAATCTCATTACACGCCTGGCTGGGAGGTGCTCCTTCGCTGCAACTTGGCAGTGAGCTTTCTCCGTTCTTCTGAAAATCTACCTTGTGGCTAACAAGAGAGAAGATTGAAAGCGTTTCTCATAATCAGGGAAATAGTTTGTAGGCAAAACATGTTTTAATTGTTTGACCTTTTGTAAAATATCTCAAATCTATCAGTTGAGTCCTCAGGATAATGGAACGTAATATTTGTAGAGGTATGCAGGTAAAATACAGTGAGGTTCTATAGTTCTTTGTAATATTGAGCTATTTAGGTAAGGAAGATGTTCTTAGACTAAATTTGCTCTGTATGAACTCAGAGATTTTAAGGCTGGGTTTTAGTTCCATGTGAGACTCTCTCTTCTCTCTCTCTCTCTCTCTATATATATAACATGTACCATATATCAAACAGACTTAACGGTTCTCGCCCTTCTCAGTCTTTCTTCCACTCTCCATATTCTCCTCCTGTTTGTGATGAAGGAGGGTGAAGATGACGAGATCAATCATTAATTTCTGTTATATTGAAGTCTGTCGAAGAGACCGAGCAGAAGATTCCGTCGGTCTGAAGCCAGATTGGAAGAAGAGAGTTAATTTGATCATTAATCAACTTCCAGTAAAAGCAAGCCGGAAATTTTAGTCTTGGGTGAAATCCCACAGGGTTATTCTTGGTGCCAGCATTTTCATTTTGATTGTAATGGAGGGTAGGGCCCCCTCCCCTCATTTTAGCAGGTGGTGGGTTGGGTTGGGAAGGGAGTGACTATGTAACCAATTGTTGCAGATGTGGGCTGTATAATGTTGCAATGATTTACTATAATCTGTAATGTGTGTTATCATGATTTTATCTTTGTCAACTTTAATCTAGGTTTCTGCTCCTTCTTTGGATTTGCTTTAATACAAGTATGTTAAAGAGAAATAATTGTACTAATTCAGTCAGGTGATATAAATTATAACTTTGCAATTTTCTTACAGTGAAAATGATTACTAAGAACAGTTTAGTTGTAATAAAGTAACTCAGACCTTTTATTCAGTGTCTCATAAATGTGTAAGTATTGTGTGTGTGTGTGAGAGAGAGAGAGAGAGAGAGAGAGAGAGAGAGAGAGAGAGAATGTTCAGCATTATGTTTGGTTTGTGATCTTGAATTGAGCGGTATGTGTGTGTGCGTGTTTGTAGGGGGTGTTGGTGAAAGAGAGAGAGAGCGGTAATAATTTTCGGAGCATAAGTAAAATAAACAGCAGTTTCCCCGACAGCTGGCTCGCATGTTTTTAATAACTGTAATATATATATATATATATATATATAATATATATATATATATATATATATAATATATATATATATATCTCAGTTCAGTTGCTGGTGATATTAAATATTTTTCAAATAAAGGAAGTGTTTATCACAAAAGAATGTAATCTGTAAAAAATTCCTAAATACATCATTATATATTGATTCTGTGTATGATTTCTTTTTTTAGTTTCAAAATTGAAGAAATATTTTTAAAATGAATATGATCATCATAATTAAGTCAGTGGTCACCAATAGAACTCACCAGTATAGGTTATTAACATCGAGAAAATTAAATGCAAATATTTGAGCCTTCATTGATCATTTAGTTTCGCCTCCTATCATTTTGATATGAACCGATTGAGGATTTCATCACTAAACAGCTGAAGTAGTTTTGGGACATTTTTTAAGAAAAATATTTATTGATCGAAGATATTAATTCAAAAAATATTTATCCACTGACAAATATTTGTTAAATGATAAGTATTTATTCAGTTTAACATATTTATTCATTGAAAATATTTATTCATGAAAAAATGATTCTACAGAGAGAATATCTATTCAATGAAAAATACTCATTCAGAGAAAATATTTATTCAAGTGAAAATGTTTCAGTGAAATGTTTATTCAATAGAAAAATATTCAGTGTAGAATATTTAATTGATAATATTAAGTCAATCAATGTAAATATATATTCAATGAAAGTATTTAATGAAAAATACTTAATGGAAAATATTTAATCAAATATTTATTAGACAAAATGTTGTTAATTCATGGACATTCATTAAAAACAATTTTTCAAAGATAATTATAGTTTGTTTTGGCTGATTAATTTCAGTTTTTCAAAGGAATAGTGTAAATCATTAACCTGATTTTGAATATGCTCTATAATATGTTTCTTGTTTTGTTGTGAGTTAGAATTTAGAATTGTGGGTTGGGCCGGTTAGAGGCAGGTGTGGGAATAGGCCTCAGCCTTCGGCAGGTATCTGATAGCAGAAGGAGCATTGCCAGGTAAACGGTTATCGATTAAATGTGTAAACAGGTTGTATCATCTTGTTCCTCTTCTACTTCTGTCTTCGTCTGTTGAAAATCCTCCCTTCCACCTTCCTCTCGAGCGTTACTCTCCAGGTCTCCAGAGCCTTTTGGTAACTTTCTGTGGGCCTTTTCTCTCTCTCTTTTTTTGTCTTTGTAACTGAAGATGCTTTGGTGTCTGAATTGCTGCGTTAGCAGCGTTTCCTGTATTTGTAGAGGTTCTTATCAATTAATATCTGTTTTATTTTTTGTGTCTAATCAACAACTTTGCTGCTTGTCTTTGTTGCTTAGTGTCTGTCGTCTGCGTCTTGGAATGTCTGTACTATTCTTTCATCAGTTTGCTTTTATTTATATTTATCTTCTCAGTTACACGGGAGGCCATATTAATTTTTCTGTCGGGATAAAATTGTTAATCTCAGTTGAAGGTTCTTGTTTAAGTTGAAAGGTTTTCATTCTCTCTCTCTCTCTCTCTCTCTCTCTCTCTCTCTCTCTCTCTCTCTCTCTCTCTCTCCCCTCGAGTAGGACCTTGACGAAGAGGTGAGGGCTAGGGACCTGGCCTTTGGGCCGGGTGCAAACAGATCATCCTACATAGTTTTAGTTTAAATGGCGTGGACATTTTCCACCATTCATAAAAATTTTACTGTAGGTGAGGTGAGAAGGGATCGTTTTTGGAAGGGTTTCATGATGAAGCTGGTCTGTGGGAGTTGTGGTGGATTTGAGTGTACCAGAGATAGTTTGGACCTGAGAGATGGTGATGGGATTTTCCCTGCTATCTTGAGAGGCGAGACCATCTCTGGGGATCAGCCATCGGAATCCAGGGACGCCTGAGTTTTTGGAGGTGGGACTCTGGCTTTTGTCCGGAAGCCCCACGAGTACAGTTGGAGTGGGAGTCAGTCCCCATTGGTGGGGCGATCAGCGAGCGGACCAGCATATGACCATAAGCAATATGGTGTATCCTGAGAGTAAAGTATCAGGTGGACTGTTGAGTCACTCTCACTTGTACCATTAATTGGAGAATGCAGATACCACAGAAGCTGATCCTACGATACTTTCCTTGATATGACCAAGCAGTTTTGGTGGGTGGATGAACCAGTTTGTGCTGTGGTGGTCTGATGTGTGCATAGCCAGCATCTTAGAGATCTCTTCATGGGCTTTGGGGTGTGTTGGGGTGGGGAAGCTGAGCAGTGGAGGCTGCCAGGTTTGTCCTTTTGATGTCTGTCAGGGTCTGTGCAGGGGGCTCTTGGGTGTCGGGTGTGCACTTTTTGGACTTCTTGCATGTGGACTGGTTAAACTTGTGGATTTAACCTGTTCTCCTCCCTGGATCCGATGACTTAACAGCTTTGTAACGACTTCTGAACATGGGCCACAGGCTGGCTGTTGGACAGAACCAAACACTGAGACACCAGGGTGTTAATAAATCCTGGTGGATTTGATTCAAACCGGGTCTTTATTGCACTAATGTAAACTTATCATTAGATTACAGATATTTATACAGTATAATTGAAGCAATTCTGACAGTGAAAAAATTAAATAGTTAGAAAAAATGGCAGTCATTTGTGCTTTATCAAATTTTCTCTCATGAGAACTAATCAGACTAACAGAATCGTAATGCATTCTAAATAAACTCAGTTGTTCAGCACGAAAGTGTTTTCAATGAAAAACTTGAATGATGAGCCATTTTGACTTTGTTCCAAGGCTGAAGAACATGGACCAGTCCATATGCCAGGCTCTTCACTCCCCTCTATGTATGTTACTGTATCTACAGGAGGGAGGAAAAAAATTGATAAGCTGTTGTTTGTACATTGAAACAGGTTGGTTCCATTCCATAGGAAATTTGAAAACGGTATGGAAAAGATCTTTGCCATAATAAAATGGAAATGAGACTCCAAGCAGTTCTGTTATTCTTTAAAGCCTACGGTGATATTGAATCTATTTCATCTCACAGATTCTTTAATACCACACTGAAAGGAGTAGTTTACTCAAAGATCTGCATGTTTTTAAAGAGAGGAAGAGGAGATTCTCCATGATGCCTCCTTGTATCTCATGTAAAAAACTGGGTGGTGATGCAGCTATTCTGCACTATCAGTACCTGCCACCGTACCATTCATTTGTTGGCCATGTGGGGAGGATGCAGGTTAAAAAATATAAAAGAATTCTAGACAGTGTGCAAATGCTTTGAATATGGCCACATTCAAAACTCTTGCGATAACATTAAAAGTGTACCTGTGTGCTCTGCAGAGCACGATCATTTGATGGTGCAAAACGGCCCGATACTGTTTTCTTTGCAAGGGTGATCACACACCCAAACTCTAGGGCTTGTCCCAATTAAATTTGAACAAGACGTGTTGGCAGTGGCAGATAATGAACATATTAGCATTAGTGAGCAAAGCGCACGGTATTTAGGGCAAACAAAGAAAGTGCCAACACTACGTATCTTCTGTAATAAGACTTATGAAAACTTCCAGCAATGTAGATATAATAACTGTGTCTGATGGAAGAGATATCACAAACCTAGTATTTCTCAGACCATAAATAATAATGAAAATCTCCAAACTGGTGAGAAACTTTTTCGTCGGCAAGTGCTTTGAAGTCCAGTAGCAAAATTGTACTTCAAAAGCACAGAAAATTTATCTTCCACCATCCACAGCTGTCGATTCATCCAAAAATAAGGAGTTGCAAATCAATAATAATTCAGGAAAATATTCTGAAAATACTTCAGAGCAAAATAATGAGACAATCCCAATTCGATGAGGCTAGTTCAGAGCCAAATCCAATCGCCACAGCCACAAACAAAAATAATAATAAAACTACAGTTTGCAACTACCAAAGAAACTATATAAATAATTACAAATAATGATAATTTTATAATAAACTTCAAATGGGTTCCAGTGTTTTTGGAAGACATCTCTCCTCCTAGAAAGGTGGTTTCCAAAGTAGCAGTTTCAGAAACAAACATCTGAGTTCGTTCAGGTCTTGCCGCCCTAAGACAAATGGGTTAGTAGATTAGAACCACAACAATAATTCTGTGAATATCAGGTTCATAATATAAAAAATATGAAGATCAGCAAGACCTGAACATGAAGTTCTAGATGAAAAGGGATTAAACAATCTCTTATAGGAGAATTTCCTCCACCCTAGGAACAGTAACTTCCCCTCCAGGTGATGGTTTATTATACCATGGCATTCTTGCTCGATATTCTTCCGAACAGGTTTGTAAAGGTCTGAGCCATGCAGAAGACCTTAAAGTTTTAATGCATGAAGTTAATCCAGGATTATACCTGTAGGAAACAATGTTGAGCAGCTCTGTTTTATAATCCTCAGTTCAGAATTAATTCCATGTTTAAATCCCAATATCCCCCAATTGGTGATCATTGCCATGGAGGTGCTACTGAGTGTATTATTAGTAAATCTCTACAACATCTTTAGTGCCAATTAATCTAACACTCTGAAGCTATCCTTTATTTCCAGTCATTTTGGAAAGAGGATAACAATCTGTATATACCTTCCACAGACCTTAGTTTTAACATTGGAAATGTTTTTATTCGTTAATTGACCAACTTCCAGCTCTTTACTTTTTGCTAGGTGATTTTAATACCCCTGTCCCCTTTGGGGAGAGTCGGTTTTTAGATAGTAAAGGAAATTAATCGAAGACAATGACCAGGAATGATGTTACCTGTAATAATGGGTCAATGACTTTCCACAGCATTCCACGATAATCATTCTCTGCACTGGACATAGTATTTACCTTCAACTAGTATCCACCTTGATTTTAATTGGTCTGTTAATGAAGATTTAAATGGAAGTGATCACTACCCGATCACATTTGAAATATACTCTGAATGCTCCATCTGGAGAGTTTACCTAAGTGGTAGAGGACGCAGACTGGGATCATTAGTAAAGTGTCAATCTGAATGGGAGTTTAGGTCCTTTCATTCTCATCTGCAGATACCTATGATTACTTTATTAGTCTACTTTGAAGAGTGCTGAAAATCGTTAGGCAAGGCCAGGCCTCAATGGATATAGTTCCCTGGTGAATCAGACATGTGGTATTCTGAAAGAGTGACTGAATGCTACAGACGTTACAAGGCTAAGTGGCTCCTCAGGTCTAGTCGTCTACAAACGTGCTTTAGCCAAGCAACTGTGTTTTATAAGAAAGCCAAAGGGAAGCTCGTGGCTTTACTATATTAATGGAATAAACTCCAAGACCCCACTAGAGAGTGGTGTAGCGCAAAATAAGAAACTAGTGGAAAATTTGAAATACCTTCTCCCCTCATTAAAAAATAAATGACCTCTAATCACCAGAGCCCACTGAGTTGCCGTGAGCTAGGAAGCAACACTTTCTCAGGGTTTTACCAGCCCTAACAATTGTGTCAGAATTTCAAATTAGAATTTCGAAATGTAATCTCTGAAGTTTGATTCAGGAAAATCTGAGCATACAACTACAAATTTTCCTAAGAGGGCTTCGTAGGCACTCTCTCAGAGTGAATCCAGCTCCGGGTGAGATGCAATCATATGTAATGCTAGAGCACCTCCCAGATGATGCCAAAAATATTTACACCAAGATTATAAATAATCATGAGGCTGGGATTTTGCCAAGGACTGGAGAAAATATCCGCTTAATTGTCCCAGTTAAAAAGCCTAATAAAAGTGCTTCCCAAATACAGCTATAGATTAATAAACTCTTGCCAGCTGTGTATATAAGCTGATGGAAAATGATAAATACTAGACTGGTTTGCTTTGAGACCAAAGATTACTATCTTGCATTCAATTTGGTTTCAGAAAGCCATCACCATGATCCCCTTGCTGGTAGCCAACCAAATCCAGCAGGATTGCCAAAAGTGTCAGACCATTGGCATATTTTGACCGGAAAACATATGACACTACCTGGAGAATTGGCATCATGAAACAATTACTAGGAATGGAGCATATGTGGAAGAATAGTCAGGTTTATATATTCCTTTTTATCAGGCCAGACTGCAGGTAAGAGTGGGAAACTCCTTCCTCCCCAACCTTTTATACAGGAGGAAGGTTCCCCAAAGGGAAACGTTTCAAGTGTAACACTTTTTCAGTGGCAATAAATAGCGTGATTGAAAAAATCCTAAACTGTTAAATGCTCGCTTTTGTCATTGACCTTGCAATACTGCTGGGATATGATTCCTTAATCCGTATATAAACATTTGCAAGGTCTATTAATGTAATACTAAGTGGGCTGATAGAATGGTTTCAAATTCTCCTCTTCCAAAACAGTTGCAATAAGATTCTGGTGCCGGCGTGTGAAGAGGTTAACAGTTTAAAGGGTCCATCCTTCCTTACGAGTGAAGTTAAATTTCTGGGGATGACTATGACATAAAGTGCTGCCATTTATCACATAAATGCCACAAAAGTTTAATGTTCGTAATCTATATGAATATTTTTTTAAAGGTTGTCTCTGGATTTAGTTGGGGCTGATAAGAAATCCCCTTCTGAGGCTATATGACTCTCTGTGTCGATCTAAGTTGAATGAGTATCAGATTGTTCATCATTATAAACCAGCTAAAGAGACTGGATGTTGCTTGCACAGCACATATGGGTTGAGAATATGCTCAGGGCTTGCTGAGCTTCGCTGTTGAAAGCATTTATGTCGACACAGATCATTTTGTGATCTAAGAGGCAAGAATGAGTTTGCGATACATGGCTGGAATGAAAGGAGTGCTCCCAAATCCTCCTTTCAAGTACTAAAAGTGAACTCTCTGATTTTTCTAGTGCAGAAACTAAATATTAATTCGACTGAATGAGTCTTGGAATAATCACCTTAAATCCCAGAAAGTCCTGGAAGTAGAATATCTATATAAATCCCTCCATGGCTTATCCGTATCAATATGTAACTGTTTAACAAGACTATTTATAGAAAGATTGAGTTCTTAGGCTTTGATATTACCCATACTAATTTTACAAATTCCCATACAGATGGATCTAGAGTCAGATAATTAGTGTTAGTTGCGCTGTTATGTGGTAGGCCCCAGCGTACACAGCTAGTACCTGACTCTGCATGTTTACTGCCAGATGCCAGCCGTAGTGTCTGCCTAGATTTAGTTTACCAAAGTAGTGACTCTGTTTTGTCGCGCCTACTCAGACTCTGAAGCACCTTGAAGCTATTAAGAGTATTAGCTTTCATCAAATAATTGAAAAAGTTCAGGGTGGCTTTTCGTGTATATTGTCGACAATAAAATCAGTCTCTTTCTGTTGAGTTCCTTCTCACGTGAAGGACTCTTGGAAACAGAGATGGCAGGCAGAGAGGAAGCGAAAGCTGCTGGTGTTGTATCAGAAACCTCTTTTAGAAAAGTGCATCATACAGATCTAAAGGTCCCATTGAATCTTGTGTTTTAGTGAGTGGCAGAAAGGTGGACTATCATTCTTGCAATAATAAAGCCATAAATATTAGGGATAATGTACTACCGTGGTCTTCGTCATTCCAGCTTGACAGACGAACAGAGGGTTATTTTAACGAGATTAAGGATTGGGCACACTCGTCACAACCCATCAGTTTATTTTAGAAGGAAGCAGCCACTCCAGAGTGTGCTTTACTGTGACGAGACATAACAGTGGAGCACATTCTGGTGGTCTGCCCAGATATTTTAATCAAAGAGAGATGTTTTCAGGTAAATCCCTGTCTGATATTTTTAGGAGATGAAGCAGATATTTCTGCTATCATCTCTTTTTAAAGATGTATTAAAATTTTTAACGATATTTAATTTTATTTAATTTAGCCCATCACGTAGAACTTCAATGACATTAATTTTTTTTTTTGTATATGGCATCATTCATTAAACTTCATACCCTTATTTATTGGTCACATCCACTTCATTTTATTTATTAATCATTTCCTTCATGAATTCATAACTTGAACATAATTTATTTTCTTTCCATTACAGCACTAGATGTATTATTATTTAGTGTGTTTTATATAAATAATAATACAATCTAAATCAATAGATAATATAATTCAGAATTTTGAGTGATATTAAATATTTTTCAAATAAAGGAAAGTGTTTATCTACAAAGAATGTAATCTGTAAAAAATTCCTAAACCGTATTATATTTGAACCTGTAATATGATTTCTTTTATAGTTTAAAGGTAGAGAATATTTCAAATGAATATGATCATATAATTAAGTCAGTGGTCATAATAGAACTCGCAAGTATGAGTTAATAACATCGAGAAATTAAATGCCAAATGTTTGACCAGCCATTAAATCATTTGGTTTCGCCTCCTATGTTTGATATGAACCATTGTAGAGTTTCATACTAAACAGCTGAAATGATTTAGGACATTTTTTTAAGAAAATATTTATTAATCGAAGAATATTAAATTCAAAAATATTTACATCCACTGACAAATATTTGTTAAATGATAAGTATTTATTCAGTTTAACATATTATTCCATTGAAAAATATTTGTTACTATGAAAAATGTTCACGAAGAATATCTATTCAATGAAAATGCTCATTCAAGAAAATATTTATTCAAGTGAAATATGTTTCCCAGTGAAATGTTTATTCGTAAGAAAAATATTCAGTGTAGAATATTTAATGATAATATTAAGTGTCAATGTAATATATATTCAATGAAAAGTATTTAATGAAAAATACTTTTAATGGAAATATTTAATCAATGAAAATATTTAAACGAAAATATTTATTCTATTCACTAGACATTCCTTAAAAACAATTTTCGAATAATATAGTTTGTTTTGGCTGATTGTTTCCAGTTTTCAAGGAACAATGTAAGCTCATTTAACCTGATTTTGAGCCTGCTCATAATATGTTCTTATTTGACAGTTAGACTAGAATTATTGGGTTGGGCTTGAGAGAGAGAGAGAGAGAGAGAGAGAGAGCAGGTGTGGAAACCTCAGACCTTCGGCGAGGGTATCTGATAGCAGAAGAGGCTTAGTACCGAATGCGACAGGTTATCGATTAAATGTGTGAAACAGGTTTGTGTCATCAATTTCTCTTCTATTATAATATTCGATCAATAAGTCTCATTCTACCTTCCTCTCAGCATTACTCAGGTCTCAGAGCCTTTTGAAGTAACTGTGGGCCTTTTCTCTCTCTCTTTTTTTTTTTGTCTTTGTAACTGAAGATGCTTTGTGTCTGGTGCCATTACATGCGTTTTCCTATGTTGCTTAAGTTCTTGTAATTAGCCTCGATTTTTTATTTTTGTCATCTGTCAACAACTTTGCCTTGTCTTTTGTTGCTTAGTGTCTGTCGTCTGCGTCTTGGAATGTCTGCTTCTTTATTATTTCATCAGTTTGCTTTTTATTTATAATTTTATCTTACTCGAGAAGTTACACGGGAGGCCATATTAATTTTTCTGTCGGGATAAAATTGTTAATCTCAGTTGAAGGTTCTGTTTAGTTGAGTTTCAATTACTCTCTCTCTCTCTCTCTCTCTCTCTCTCTCTCTCTCTCTCTCTCTCTCTCTCTCTCTCTCTCTCTCTCTCTCTGTTTTGATTGTTGATAAATAGCAGATTAACATTTAAATTTCATTGACGTACATTCTTTTTTATTATTTTCATTCTCAGAAACTTTGAATATTTTTATTATTATTAATATAATATTTTGATATTTATTTTTAAATTTTTATTTGATTATATTTAACAGATTAATGTCCCAAGTAAAACATTGGGGCTTCATTGTTTTCTTTTTATGTACATTTAGCGCTCGTACTGTATAGCTAGACCCACATTCCTTTTAGCTCTGAAATACTTCAGGAACTCTTGTAGGAAGGTCTTCAGATACGGTAGGCAAACTTTACACTTTCTGAAAGATCAGAAGAAAAAATGTAATGAAATCTACTGGAAGGTCAACTGTCCAGCAACAGAGATTGTTGTTGAACAGTCAGCTCCCCAAGATACTCATTATTTACAGGCTCATCTTGTTTTCAGTGATATGGGTAGTTGGAGATTGTGATATTTTCATTCTTTGTAATTCAGTAAAGTCTCACACCTTGAAGAAATTGAGTATGAAAGTGTAGCACACACTATCGAAAAACTTATGTCTTAAGTTTGTTGGCAGCATCTTGCCATATCACAAATAAGTTGAAGTCAGTCAGTGATACATAAATGAAAACGATTCTTTGCCAACTCTGCTGGATAATCTTGTGAAGCATCGGTTGGTTGGAGTCTATCTAATAAGTCACGTCGACTTGTACACAATATGTTTGTGATCATGTGGGTGATGAAGTTTACCCAACAAGTTTTATGACGTGTTTCATAAGCCATCAGTGAGAAAGTGTTTGGTTTTATGCCAAAGTTCCTTTGGCCTCTGAGATTCAGTAAACAGAGAAATGTATGTCAGGGAATGGGGAGTTATTCCTCAGGAGGAAGAGGAGTTTCTGGTTCAGCCATTTGGTGCTTTCAGAAGAAGAACTGATTTCTGCGTGACAGTGCAGCCTGGCAGCTTTTTGTTATTTCAGGTAACTAACTGTTTGTCTCCACGAAACTGATTCGAAGCTATTTAGCAGTGAACTCTCTCTCTCTCTCTCTCTCTCTCTCTCTCTCTCTCTCTCTCTCTCTCTCTCTCTCTCTCTCTCTCTCTCTTTCACGTACATATACAAAGACTGCAAAATACAAACTCATAAGCTCATCATTTTGTTGAATCTCTCTCTCTCTCTCTGTCATCATTCATGTCATCATCATCATCTGTCTATGATTAAATCTCCTGGCTGAGACTAAGCTGTTTACTTGCAACAACCTCAGTTCTCTCTCTCTCTCTCTCATCTCATCTATCTCTCTACTCTCTCACAAGAATTCCGACTTTTAGTCTTGAAGTATTGAAAAAGGTCCTTATATAATCTCTGAACCAGAAGTCTAAGAGGAGGCTTCCTTTCGTTTTCTTAAAGTATTAGGGATGAGGTTGCTATTTAACCTTCTTGATCAAACAGACATGGTACCTTAACACCACTTGGGTGAAACTAATGGGCAGCGGAGGCCAGGAATGAACAAGGCACCTTGCAAATGCAAGCCCGGTGTTCTAAGTTCTTTCCCTTAGATGTCGTGACATCTAACATTTCTTGTTACTAACACCATGCTCTTTTCTCACCCTGGGTATGACTCACCTAGTGAACTAACCATCAGGTATAATTCACTGCTTGGGACAAAGTGACACATATTGACTCCCAAGAAACGGATGAGCTTGTTTCACTCTCCCCTCTGGGATTGATCTCAGGACTCGAGTTGGGATGCCATCTATGATGTCTGAAGAAGAGTCAGATATTGAATTAAAGTCATTGAATTTTACCATAGATGAAGATTACTGCTTGAAATTCAGAAGCGTATACATTTGTATAGGGCATAAGTTAAAGTACCGAGTATACCTTAGTTTTACCAGACCACTGAGCTGATTAACAGCTCTCCTAGCTATTGAAGATTAAAACATTTTACGTGGCTAGAGCAATTGGTTGCACCAGCAACCCAGGGACCTACAACTTATTGGGAATCCAGACACATTATAGCGAAATGAATTTCTATCACGAAACAAATTCCTCTAACTCTTCATCAATGCCATGAGAGGAATTGAACTCAGCCCATCAGTTGTGATCTGAAAGCTCAGCAGCTCAACCGAGGAGCATAAAAAGCACTGATGGTGGCTGTAGCTCAGGGCACAGATGAATCCCCACCCCGCTTCCAGGGCCCGGAGCCGCTTATGTACAAATTTTGTTCATTCATTCAATCATTCATGAAGTTTCTGGTATCATCCAAGTCATTGAATAATTTCAAGACAAGAAGAGTATTTAGCAAATTCTGCAGGTCATTAAATGATATGAAGTGTATCCACTCCTCTGCAGCGTTTGGATGTGGGTGCCACTCTGGTCTTTGGGTGGTGAATGGCGGGTGGAATAGCCATCCATATATAGGTCATTTGCAGTGATGGAAATGAAATGAGGAGGGCAATAGAATTAAGTCTCTGGGGTTATGATTCCGCTGAAAGATTCGTGATTTCATTCTGGAATGATGACCCAAGTCCTAAATGCATTTCCGCTCTGACGAACTTCACAGGACGCAGAAGTAATTTCATTTTTTCCATTTAAACTTTATTAACCTCTCGAGTCCTTTATCGTTAGCTATAGAGGTTTGAATGAATTTTATCACTGCAGTGCGTGTAGAGGCCATAATTGTTGTGATTAAAGTATGACTGAGCTTTTATGCTTTGGTAGTCACTTTATTGATTGATTCTGGTTTCTCTACTGTAGGATATTGACCATTAGTTATACCAATTTTGGAAGACTAAACCGAATATAATTGTAAGTTGTTAGATTCGGAACACACGATAGCCAGGAGTAAAAGGTTACGTCCGATTAATAACATCTCGTTCAGCGAGTTGAATTAGGTTGGTCAGTAATATATGTATATATATATGTATATATGCATAACAATATGTATGTATATATATATATATATATATCCTATTATTTAGGTGACGTCCCGCATATCTTTGCATTTGATAAAGAAAATATCCTCCTCTTACAATTAATGTTGACATAAACAAGACTACACATTTCCCACGGTGAAGCTCTCGCTTCCTTCTGGGACGTCAGATTGGGACCAGTAACTACGTTCTTAATCGTCAGGTTTTCTGTTATGTCGGTTGTGACTATGGATGATGCGAGGATTCGTTGCAAGTGTTCGGCTCATCGATCAGGTTTAGAGCTTATCGTCAGTCTGATCTTAGAACTTCGCCAAATCAGAGCTTAGAAACTCCATCAGTCGAAGCGAAAACATCAATTACAATAAATCAGTGCTGAAACTTCTTTAACAAGTGCCGAAAACTACGCAAGCCGGCGCTCAGACTTCGTCAATCAGTGCTTTGACTTTATCAATCAATGCTTTGAAACTTCGCCAAGTGGTGCTTAGACTTTAAGTCAGTTCTTAGAGACTTTATCAGTGGTATAGAAACATAAACTGATGCTTAGAAACTTCAATAACAAGTTCTTAGATACTTACATCAGTCAGTTCTAGAAACTTCATCATTCAGTGCTTAGAAACTTCATTAACGGGTCCTTAGAAACTTCAGTAACAGTTGCTTAGAAATTTGCATCAGGCCCTTTATAAATCCGGCGTGAACGGAAGTGGTCCAAAACGAGGAACCTAAAAACGTGCCCGATCCGTGAAGGAGCCCTCAGAGGCCAGGTATTGCCAGAATGGAGAAAGCAGCCTCGTTTGCACCAACGAAGAAGTCTTCGAAAGTGACGGATAACTAACTAACAAGACTGTTGTTGGTCTTCTTATAGGACAAGGAGAGCTAATAAGGCTTCCTTCCTTCCTTCTCATCAGGAGAAGAGAAAAATCAGGAGGCTCATTAACCCTTCAGAGACGAGAGACTTCGTGTCTGAGGATGAAATTGCAAGATGATAATAGTGAAGACTTTTGCCCCACCATTTATTATTATTATTATTATTGTGTATTATTATTATTATTATTATTATTATTATTATTATTATTATTATACAGAGAGATGAACCCTGCTCATAAGACAAATACCAGAGTGAGGAAGATTGCTGATAGGGTCAGAAACTTCAAGAGAATATTGTGAAGGCGTTTCAGTAGAAAGAAGTTACCGAAGGTAATAGGAATACAGAAAGAAGAGATCACTTATTCGAAAAGATAAAATAGATTAACCAAATCATAAATGAACCCAAAAATTATTATCAAATGATTAAAATAGAGAGAATTGTTCAGGGCAGTAATACATTGCATCTTCATTTGAACTTTTGAGGTCCAATTGCACAAAATCCTCAAGGAGACTGTTCCTAAGACTAATGGTGTGAGGAACAAAAGATCTTTTTCTTCGCTCGAGGAAAAGAAATTTAAAATAAAACCAAACTCTTATAACAATTATTAGTTTTATGAAGAATTGCGAAATCGACTCGAACAATAGCTGGGTAATCAATGAAATATACATATTAGCGTCATGTTTCGACTCGTAAGAGGCTAGAATAAACACAGGTATATTTTTACCACACACACACACACACACACACACACACACACACACACACACACACAGGAGGAACTTAGGCAGCACCTGGGTCCTCTCTCTCTTCAGACGGTTGAATTTTAAATGTTACAAAAGAGAACCAATTTAATTTTCGCGTCCAGGTTTTGTTTGTTTTCACACTGGAAATTCCCCAAATGGATCATGCGGATTTATCAGTCGTTACAAAATAATTCAACATTAATATATTTTGTAGTAATAATTTATTTCATTAATAATTTAACATGTTAACACCCTCCCATTATGGAAGGCGAAGCAATGAAACAGAAACAGCGGTAATAGAAGTTTGCTTGAAAAATCTCCTAAATGATTTTGTGTTTGGGTGAAACAGCTCGCGGAGATCCTTTCAAAACAACTAAGGATATAATTTTCACATCGAGATTTCTCGCTAAAGCCTCAAGGTAAACAGTGAGTGAGCGTGTAATACTCACTTGTTTTATAAAAAATAATAAGAATCGTTTTTAGGGCAAAAAATCTTGTGGTTTCCTGAAAGCTAAATCAGTAATTTCAAACTAGTCAATGTTGAATGCAGCAATACTTTTTTAGCTGATAGGTAAGATGAGTGAAGAAGTGAGGACAGTTATTAACTTCTGTAGTGAGAGATAGTTTAGAAGTGAAATATTAGTGGAAGTAATGTCAAGTGTGGTTTTATCCTGAGTGCTATTTAGGTAAAATTACAATTTTTCTAATAACATAATACAATAATAATTTTACATTACTAACAACATGGTAATTGTACATGTGCATGTTTTGAATTTTATTTCTTATTAGTGTAATCATGTTAACAAAATAATAATAAAAAAATTAGTTCATTCCTCATTTTATGTGATGTTAATTATCTTAATGATTTCTTAATTATAATAAGTCACAATGTACTTTTCACGAGGCATTTCTTAATAATATAATGGTTGAGTTCATCAGTGAGAGTGCAGAATATCTTCTCCCACCATCTGTGGTCTGTGTTGTTTGGGTAGTTTCTCTCTTCTACTGCAGATTCTTCTGTTAATTCCTGTTGCTGATCTAGTTTGCCTCCATATGTTAGTTTTGCCAGTCTGTGTAATCTTTGATTAATTGGTTCTACTTTGTATTTTTGTGTATTTGTTCTATATTCAGATCGTCATCTTCTTGATTGTTTCTCCTACTGGATAGTATCTTATTTTGGAATTTTTGTATGCACTTATATTGGAGTGATGTACTAAACACGTGGGTATTGAGTGGATATTCACTTCATCTGGTCTAGTCAGACTGTAGAAATGGTTTTGATATTTGTGTTCATATTCCTAAATCGTTTTAGCTTTGTATTTGTGTTCTTGCTATTCTCACCTTTCTCTCACGTGTCTTGATATTCCTCTTTGTCGAATTGCATTCCTGAGTATTCTTGTACTTTAGTAAAATTCATTGGTTGTTGGTCTAAAATTATTTGTGCAGGTTTGTAAGCAGACACTGATACTAGTTGGAGTTTAGATTTATTTGTCTTTATCTTCCACTTATTTTTAAATTGATTTATTCTTTCAATTTGGTTCATTGTTTTTTGTGCTACTTGTCTTTTCAAAGTTGGATCCCTTCTTCAGTGCGTTTTCTGGGTGTATGATTGTTGACTACTTAGTAATCTTATAAACAGACATCCATTGTATTATATTGGTGGTGAGAGTCATATCAGTGTATATAATGAACAGTGGTGGACAATTACAGTCCTTGTGGGACTCCACTTAAAAGTAGTAGGAATGGATTCCCTATAATTTTGTGACTTGATTGCTGCTGTTCGATCTTTGATGAAGTTGCATAGTATTTTCTCAAAATGTCTGGAAGGGGATCGAGGATGTAATATTTTGTACCAGTGGCAGTATCCATACTGTCAAATGCCTTGGTTATGTCTGTACATGCTAGATTTACACCAAATTTACCTTCTTTGTGATAGTGCAATACTCTCCATATATTGTTGCTATTGCAATCTGGGTCCCTCTTCTTTTAATCCATATTGATTATTGTGTAATGATTACCTTCTGAGAACAATATAATCTGTTGTTAATTATTTTTTCAAATATTTTGCCAGGTGTTTCTAGTAATGGAATGCTAAAATCATACAAGCTGTCAGTACAATTTATTTGTCTAGAAATTAATTACTTTTTAGCTGTTACCGTATCATTAGTTATATGACGTGGTCAGTGTTGAATGAGACAATACGTAGTTTCCACGTAAACAGTTTTCAGATATTAAAAGTTATGGGTCTAGAATATAATTACACATTTGCTGTTCGATTTTTAAAAATGTTTAAGTCACCAGTTCCATTTATATGTCTAGAATATAGTTGCTCCTTTGCTGTTACCACTCTCTTTATTATGAGCAATTAAAAAATGTGTGAATTTATCTATCTGCGTGTGACCTGAATATAGCATTTACAGTGAAACTAGCTGTATCTTCGTTAGTTGAATCGTATGAATTTTGACCTGAAATTTTTAATATTTTGTATTAATAACAATATGTGTATATATAACCTATATATATATATATATATTATTATGATTAAGCAAAGATTCATTATGGAAATTGCCTCCCCCCCTCTTTGTTTGTGGTTGGTGGTTGGCATTGTTTCGTTTGCCATGCCAGCTGATCCCGAATAGACCATCTGTCTATCGACTTAAAACAGAGTTTAAAGATTAAAACTCCCCATTTTTGATAAAGATCTTTCCTTCAGAGCCAGTAATCTGGCTTAGGCGTTTCTCCTACAGGCCAAAACCTCCCCTGGGCAACACCTTGAGTGAATGAGTCAAAGCATACAGCGTTGAGCTTTTGCCCACACTGCCCAAAGGAGGATAAGAGCAAAAAGCCCACAGGTCCCAGACACACATGAGCTGGAAGATAGAGTGAACTTGTGGCGCTCCCCTCTTACCTAGCCCCATCGATGCCCTTGCATCCTAACCACGTGGCCCTTTCAAAAGTATGCTCTCTCATTGCCCTTCGGCCATGTTCCTCGAACCACCGCCATTGCGGGTTTCGAGGTCCATCCTTGCCCACTTTACGGAAGCCGCGCGTCTCACCACGTGGGCACGATCTCGGAAATCACCATGAAGTCATCCACGGACCGCCTTCTACGCGCCCTCCAGGAAAATCTGCTAAGGTAAAGAACCACCTGGAAGAGCCCCATTTCCAGTCACGCTTTTGTCTCGTAATATTTGCCAGAAAGCGAAATCTCCTTGTCTAATGTCCGTGCGCCTCTTACATCAGCAGTATTAATTCTTTATTACTCCTTTGGCACCCTCAGTGCAGCTTCAGATTCTATTCTTTTGTCCATTTCATTACTGGCATTATAATGCTTGCTGTATCTCTCATTACAGAGGTCCTATTTCGTGGAAGCTTCTCGGACCGTGTCTGGAATCAGTTTCATTCAATCCCGTAAAATCTCCTTCCAGGATAGTAATCTACTTGAGTTCCTCTTTCCATGCTGATATCATTTATGTAAATACTCCTTTAAATTTGCCCGTGTTTTACGTAATGCTTCCCTCTCAGTAACAAGACCCTAAGCTCTGTGATTCTCCTTTGTTTTCCTCTTTTTACACGTTTTCCCGTACCCACAAAGTCAAGAATCCTAAGGCTAAATTACGTAAATTGTTGCTACCTGTCTCACAGAGTGTTTCAAACTAAGACACGGAAAAACGTAAAAATGGCGACCTGGCCCATAGATCGTTTGCAGTTGCGTTCCCTAGCGTTGCTTTATTGCATTTTGCAACGCCAAGATAAGCTATTAGCAAAGCTAAGCTGGAGTACAGACAATTACGAACCTTATGTGGCAAAACCAGCACACAGATCAGAAAATTCCACGTAAGTAATGTATTAATCTTATGAGAACACTACAATCGTGACATTCTAGAATTAGAAATAGGGACATGTGTTACTGAGAAAAGAATTGTATTATGAGTTCGTTAATGTATAACTAGGATGGTAGTTAGGAAATAGCGGTACTAACCATCCTTTGCTTCGAGGAATAGTGCGAAATTCCTCTGTGTTAAAATCCTTGCCATATTCTTGCTTCGAGGAATAGTGCGAAAGAAATTCCTCTGTGATAAATTTTACTTCGCATTTCGAATTAGCGAACTGTTATTTAGGCGCGAATAAAATTCCCGTGGGACGACGAAGTCAGCTTGCATTGCTGAAAATTCTCTCAGTGTAGTTAAATTCGAGTTAGGTGTTAGGAAAGCGAAATTTAAACTCGCTTATAGAAATTACTAGGCCGTTGTACCATTATCCTCAGACGACTTTGAGAAATTCTCAGAATCTAGGCCGGTATATAAATATCTGAGTTCATTCACCCCAGAATCTAAAAATACCTTCGGTGTTAATGACGGCCTGCACCCCACGCATACCCGCGTGTAGCATTTTTTTATTCACATTTCTCTTTGGGTTTCCCGTTAGTAATTTCTGAGTCTGGGGATAGATCAATGATTCAAGTCCTAAGTGACTCTAAATTCTACGTCGTACGTGGCGAGAATTCCTCCAAATTCCACAAATTCCAAGTCCTACGTGACTCCTAAAATTCCCGTCGCACGTGGCAGAATTTCTCAAATTCAGTCTCAGAGACTCTAAAACTCTACGTCGCATGTAAAATTTCTCCAAATTAATCCATAGTTTCTAAGTTAAAATACTGTGGCAAAGAATTTCTCCAGTCAGGTCATAGGACTCTGGGAAGTTACCGTCATGCGTGTGAGAGTCTCTCCAAATTCAGTCCTCAGAACTCCTAGAATTACCTATAATCCTTTTGTGATTCTCAAATTCAGTCATCAGAGACTCCCCAAATTCTCCACGTCATACGTGGCAGAAATTCCTCCAGGCCACAATTGAGTCTAAGTGACTCCTAGAATTCACCAATCATGCATGGCGGGAATTTCTCCAAGTTCAGTCTCAGGGCTCCACAAAATTCTAAATGCTGCATTGGCGAGAATTTCTCCAAATTCAGTCACCAGGGCTTTCCCTAAGGTCACCACGTCGCACGTGGCGAATTACTCCAAATTCCAGATCTCAGAACTCCTAAATTCGTCATGCGTGGCGAGAATTTCTCCAAACTCCAATCCTCAGAGACTCCTAAATTCACGTCATGCGTGTTGAAATTCTCCAATTCCAGTCCTCAGAACAATACAGAGATATAAATCATGCGTGAGCGAAATTTCTACTCATTCCTCGCGAGAACCCAAGTGCAGTCACTTTTGAGACATTATATAGTGTGATTCACACACATCTAAGCCCATACGGATGATCATTCTGGTTAGTTTAAGACAACTCCTTAACTGCGCTACGAAAGCCGGCCAAGTCGGCGGTATTAAAATCAACTTCGATCTTCGAGCTCTAATTATGAACTTCGTTCGCCAGAACAACCACGTCATTCAGACACATCAATTTAACAAAGTCTCCTCAGACTTGCACTAATCAACTGTCTTATGGTTGGGTCATTTCTCCGGCGGTCGAACAATTGAGTGTTTCAGATTCCTGCAGTGAGTCTTTTCAGACAACCTGAGTCTTCTGGAGACATATCATATCATTATTTCACATTAGCTAATGTAGAATAACTCATTAAAGTTCAGTTCCTGTGTCCGCTGGGAAGGACATGGGACT
The DNA here is from genome assembly GCF_040412425.1 of Macrobrachium rosenbergii. Taxonomy (NCBI): domain Eukaryota; kingdom Metazoa; phylum Arthropoda; class Malacostraca; order Decapoda; family Palaemonidae; genus Macrobrachium; species Macrobrachium rosenbergii. The sequence continues at coordinate 2,172,539 of NC_089799.1, forward strand.
ATAAGGAGCAGATCAAAGAGCATGGGACAAGAACAGATGCTGGACGTGCCAAGGCGGAGAGAGAGAGAGCAGAACGCCCAAGAGCAGGAAGGATAAAGAACGTGCAGAGAAAACAGATCAGCTCCAGAAACGGAGGAAAGAGAACGTGAGAGAGGAGGACAGTCATACAGCAGGAATGCAGGGAAGATCGAGGCGACAAGCGCGCCCCCAGCTGGAGTACTAAAGAGGCGAGCAAGCCCGCCACCCCGCCCCTCGCGGGGATGGTGCCTCGGCCAGCCATGGTTGTGCCAGAATGGACCAGAGTCCGAACCAGTATGGCGGGCGAACAGGTCCTGGAAGTGCTGGGTCTCTCCCCGCGAACCCCTCGTTTCTCACCTGGGCCTGGCGGAAAGGCCTGGGTACCTACGCCCTTCCGCGAGCGATGGAAACTGGGAAGCGTACGCCAAAAGCAGATTCTGAAAGCGTCGCAGGAATTCCGGCCAGTGGGAAACGTTAGAAGGAAACGGCCAGAAGCAGGCCAGACTTGGTCGATTGGGCGTACCATTCCGGAAGGCGGGCGTTGACAAAAATGGCTCGATTCGGAAGGAGCCACTAACACGCCGGTACTCGGCGGTTCGTCGAGCATTTCCTAAACTCGCCCCTCCTCGCCACCCATATAGTGGAAAAGCCCAGCAACACTCACCGAGTGTTGCCCGAATATGACTATGTGGAAACCCACCACCTCAGAAGGATCATGTGGGAGGCGGAAGATAAATCCCCGTCCCTCGCGGAGTTCAAATTCCCACAAAAATGGGAACTCGGGCAAGCCCTAACTTGCCATTATTGCAGAAAACGGGCATTCTCGAACAGTGCGGAACAAACCGGCTCCTCTCTGGAAAACCGACCAATATAACTACCTTCGCCCTCCTCCAGGGCAGCCCAGCGGAAGGCTTAGCCAGACGCGCGATGCAAAGGTCATAGCCATTATTCTCCCGCATGGGCAAAATGCCCACGCAATAATGATAAATACTCCCGTCGCCTTGGCAATGCAGATCCCCAGTCATTGGCCCTCCCGCCGAAAGGGCCTGTATGGCCCCTCACGAGTATGAGCCAGCCAGTCCACTGCTAAGGCTTCGGGCGCATAAATCTCCCTCATCCAGAAGGAGTGAGAGTTCCCTACGGAGCTATAGATCAATAGACGAAAACTCAAATGTCTGATCAGGAATAAATAATTTAAGATGATACTCCTACGGTCAATTGAAGGTCTCCGACCTCACCAATCAAAATGTGCAATCTTGCAGTAACCAAGCCATCTCCCCGGAAAGCGCGGCGTCATCCTGGGACTGGGACTTGATCCCTGCCGAGAATCCGACAATCTAGGGGTCCACATTCCCGAATCATCCGGCGAAGTAATCTCCCCCTTCCTCCTCAGCCAAGACTGGCGCCCTGGGTACCAGAAGGACGTCTGATCCCACCGGTCTCCTCTCAGGTGAAAATGTTACGATGTCCCCCTCGATCGGTTCCCGATCCCATTCCCAGTGCCCGGCCCTGCCTCGGTGCCAGTGCCAGGGCCCAATCCGTCTCCTTCAGGAGATGCCATCTGCCAGTTACCGCTTGCATGCCCGAGGCGGCTTCGTCCGTCTGACAGACGAGCCCAGAGCCTCTGATGGCGCCTGACTCTGCCCTGGTGCCAACGCCAGGCCTTCGCCGATCTCCATTCACGGGATCCAACTCAAGGACCCCTCTCTTCCCCGGCCTGGCACGCTGCAGCGTATTGGTCAGAGAGACGGTTCCTCCCGACCACCGCGGAGAAGCTCACCTGCAGGTGCGGCGGCCTCGCAACCCGTGCCTAGGCTGGTCATCGTTACCTGCGAACCGCTCACGCCGCCCTGACCGCCTCCTGCTACCACTCGGCCCGTCGCCGGCGGTGCAAGTCGGGATTTGCACTTATCTCACCTGGCCGATGAACTGCGAGAACCGCACGACGGATCATGGTAGAACCCGCACGGAACACTCCTGCGTCGGCCGCATCAACGAGGCCAGGTGGGTACTCCGTGCCGCGCCCTCCGTCGCGGGCCCTCCTTCCCCGGCCGAGGACGACTGTCCATTAAGAAAGACTCGAGGCGAAATTACCACAGGCGTGGGACATTCCAGTGTTTAAAGAGCTCTAGAGCTCCCATGGCACCTGTGCCACTTGCTCATTTTCGAAGGTCTTAACACCCCCCTAATCCAGAGGGGATGTCAGACCCTCTTATGTTCTTCAGTTTGGGTTTATATCTTATCACCTTCTATTAATCTTTCCACCAAATTATCCCCACAAGAGGCAATTAAATACAGGATACCATCCCCCACACAATGTACAATCATTAAGAATAACAGAGTGAGAAGTGGCACGCCCTTGCGCCCCTACCTTGGCACCAGGCGTGCGTGTCAGCTCCTCCTGAAGGAGTCGCGCCCTTCGGGTGCGCTTTCCTCGCCCTGGGACTACGAAGTGATAGTCAGACGTGAATTTATAGGCAAGGACGATAAATTCCGCTATGCACAATAAAATCCTCACTCTTTCCCATAGCTCTTCTACTTAATATCATTTACTTTCTTTAGTCATTTGGTTATCTTTATTTTAATGAATCATGAGTCGCAAACTCTTGCCCCTTGTGATTTAAATGCCCCTTTTCGTAAGCTCTGAGGGACGCGTGTCCGCCTTTCATATACGGTCAAGTTTTCAATTCATGTACGTCTTGCGTCAGATTTTCCTTTTATTATTATTATCCACGCTTTTCCCCCTTCCATTCAGCCTGAGATCGGCACTGGTTGTCCTACCCCACATCTTTTGTCTGCTCGCCCCGTCTATAACATTGGTAGACGGTAGACGCATAAAATGCTTGTGGTTAAAGGTGTGAATTAAAACCTCGCGAATACTCTCGCCCGCATACAGCTGTCAAAATCCGTGTGGGGCGGCTAAGCAAAAGTACGTTAAAACAAAAGATAAATTATCCAATGCAGAATATGTATAGTCATTTTTAATTATCGCGTAAAAGGATGTCGTTACAAAGTAAACGCTGTTTCGTTACCTGCAGCCTCTTCAAGGCAGATTACAGTATGCTCACCATGCATTTCATCTAAAATTAAGTAACCGTGTATTTTTAATTCTTGAACAATAAGCACCTTTCATTTGTTAGCCACTTAGCCTCATATATAATGGTCTATAATCTTAATTAATTCACAATTGTTCAAGTCACTTTATAAAGTTACCAGTGGGTAACCCAAATCTAAAGTAATTATTCTGCAGGTGTTTTAAATCACTTTTGCGTTCTATTAACGAAAATTGTCCCAATGTGTTATTAAAAGTAATGTCTCAGCTTCATAAGATATGGAGTGAAGTTCATTGCAAGGCAGATGTGGAGTAACGTAAGCGTTTGTAAAGCAGATGCAGACGTAATCGATGTACACACCCGGAGGTATGTACATCATCTTGTATGGAGGAGTATTATGATTAGCAAATTCGCTAATAGTGCCTCCCCCTCCTTTGTTGTGGTTGGTGGTTGTTGTGTTCGTTTTACTGTAGCCGGCCCAGTCGATAGACCATCACAATCGACTTAAAACAGGGGTTTAAGATTAAAAAGGCGCTCCCATTTTGATAAAGATCTTTCCTTCAGGCAAGTAATCTGGCTTGGGCGTTTCTCTGCGAATGAAACCTCATGCGGGCGTAGTTGCAATGAGTCAAGCATGCAATGGTGGGTACTAAGGAGGATAAGACAAAATGGTTGGACACACGCAGGCTGGAAGATATGGAGTGAACTTGTGAAGACGTCCTCAACACCTGGCCCCATCGATGCGCATCACAACACGTGGCCCTTTCAAAGTATACTTCTCCTCGTTGCCCTTCATTATGTTCCTCAGGCCCACACGCCATTGCTTGGGTTTCAGTTACATCATATTGCTTTGCAGAGCCCTTGCATCTCACCACGTGGAAGAAGCTCGTCCTCGGAAATCATAGATCAGTCTGGACCGCCTTCTGCACGCCTCAGTCTGCTAGATTAAGGTGCTGCAGGAAGGGCCCCATTTCAGTCACGCTTTTGTCTCGTAATATTTTCTTAAAGAGAAACGAAATCTCCCTTGTCACAATGTCCGTGCACCTCTTGCATCGGCAGTATTAATTCTTTATTACTCCTTTGGCACCCTCAGTGCAGCTTCGAATTCATTATTCTTTTGTCCATTTTCATTACTGGCGTATAATGTGCATATCTCTCATTACAGAGGGATCCTATTTCGTGGAAGCTTCTCGGACCGTGTCTGGAATCAGTTTCATTCAATCCCGTGAGATCTCCTTCAGGATATTAATCTGCTTGAGTTCCTCTTTCCCATTACTGATATCATTTATGTAAATACACTCCTTTAAATTGCCCACGTGTTTTGCATGTCTTCCCTCAGTAACAAGAGCCCTAAGCTCATATGAGAAATTCTCCTTTATTTTCCTCTTTTTTTACGTTTTCCATCACCCACAAAGTCAGAATCCCACCATGAGGCCTACAAATTACAATAAATTGTGTTGCTACTGTCTCACGAATATGTATTTCAAACCTAAAATACGGAAAAACATTAAAAATATATATATATATATATATATATATAAAGTATATTAATGGAGAGAGAGAGAGAGAGAGAGTTAGTTTAAACCTTCGTGGGAGAAAGCTTTCCACACTCCTTTCAGGCAAAGATCAAATTTTATATCTTTCAATTAAAAGTTGAGATGAGAGACTTTGAGGAAGGAGAGAGAGAGAGAGAGAGAGAGAGAGAGAGAGAGAGTAGGTCAAGTTTAACAAAGTTTCGAGGAAGAAGAAGAGAAGAAGAAGAGAAGAAGAAGAAGAAGAAGAAGTCTTAATCGTGATGCTTTCGCACTTGTGGGGTCAAGAGAAGGAACTCAGATGTTTAATGCAACAAGCCTCTTACAGACCTTACGGTTCGTGGGGTTGCCTAGAGTGATCCCTCAGTGCTTGGGGCACCTCTGATGTCTACCAGAGAATTGCTAGTAAATATTCAAATTGTATTTTATCTTCAATCTTGGATGGATCTGGGATAGCTTAGATATTTAGTAGACAAATAGAAACACATCTACGCTCACTCTGATATGTTCCATAGATGAGCTGGTAATGCATTGAATAATCGCTGCATTATTGATGCTGGTGCGTGGTGGATTAATATATATGTTTCCTTGGTATAGTTTTGACACTATTAATCACCTCTGTACTCTTTCTGATGCTTAAGCTCACATGATATTTCAAGTATTTCCCTTCTATCTGTTTCCATACCTGTATTATCATGTAGCATTCTCTCCTCCCTTTCGAGACTATATAATTTTAAGTGTAAGTCTTCCCAATAGTCTGATTCATAACTTCTTCTATTCTAGCTGTAAGGACCTTTGTACATCTCTATTTGTTTTAATATTCTTTTTGGTAGTGCTATTGCTACCATATTATGGCCACAATATTAAAATGGACTCTTCTTCATACACAAGTCACTTAACATTACTGTCTATATGCTGCAATCTGTATCTTTGCTGTCCCAGCTAACACCATCAACATAGCACAGATACTACCTTAAAATTGCCAATTTCTATCGTTTGCAATCACTATCTGTTTTCTGTTATGCAAATTATTTTATCCAATTACCAACTTTGTCCTCAATGTTATGTCGTCTAATTTTTCGCTAATATAATATGGTCTACCTTGTCAAAACTTTTGCAAAGTCTGGAGTAAACCACATCTGTATGTTTTTCATATCCTTATTTTTTATATATGTTTCATGGTGGACTAACAGACTAACACACACACAGAGAGAGAGAGAAAGAGAAGAGCGAATCGAAGAAAGAAAGAAAAAAAGATTACAAAACAATTGATTGAAAAACTTGTGATTTTCAAAGAGGCAAAGACAATAGCAGACAGTTCCAGGTTCTTGTTTCTGCATTGTATCGCTCTGCAACAATATAATAGCATTTGTTTCCTCATTTGGTAGGATATATATACGAGGTAAGTAAAAAGTTCAGGAAAATTCAATATACTCTTTATTTTGAAATTCAAATAATTTTATATACATATCTACTGTCTAACTCTATACACTTTTCAAGGAGCGCTGTTTCCACCTCTCTGTATTATTTGTAGAAATTTGGGGCCTTTCTATTAAACCATGTTGAAACTGCATGTTTAGCAGCATCCAAAGATTCAAACCGGACTCCTCTTAAGTGTTCTTGAGTTTTGGGAACGAGAAATCTGGAAGAATAAGATCCAGGATTTATAAGGAGAATGTGGAAGAGTTTCCCACTAAATTTCTGTGGACTTCTCTTGCAGCTTCCCCTTGATGAATGTGCTGGGCGTTATCATGATGGAACAAAATTCTGCGGTTTGCTTTTTCTTGACGTTTTTGGCAATGCAGTCTTCAATTTTATAGCATTATAGCTGTGGTAGTTGATTGATTGTTTTTGTCCTTCAAGGAAATCAATCAAAATACTCCTTTTGAGTCCCAAAACACTGTTGCCATATGCAGACCCAGATCTCATACTTTGAACTTCACTGGTGCAACTGAACCTCATTAACCATTGCTTTGATAATTTTACTTTCTGGAGTCATAATGATGGATCAAGTTTCATCTCAATATAATCCGGTCAAAAACTGATTCGCAGTTAATCATCGTTAAAACCTGCAAGAAAGTTCAGCTCTTGATGCAGTTAGATCTTCGCCTGTTCTTGCCCAGGACCCAACGTGCTGAAAGTTTACTCAAACAAGATTTTCATTGAAATTGAAAATGGGAGACCATGAGAGATCCCAGTTTAATTGGGCGCTATCATATCGATAGTAATCCGACGATCTTCATCCACTAGATTCTGCACCAAAGCACAATTCTTTACCATTTTTTGCAGTCGATGGTCTTCCTCTGCAGGTTGTCTTGAGGTCCTCGACCATCATAAATCGCTTTATCAGTGTAACAACGGTTGAATCGGAGGAATCATCATGAAACGTTATAAGCTAATCAATTGCACTATGGTTCCAATCCAAGCTTGGTCAGGAACTTGATGTTAGCTCTCATCTCAAAATTTTTATTTTCCATGGGTTCAAGTTACTTTTTCTGACAGATGTTAACACCACAGTAACAGAAGAGGATTGTTGAGATAACAAGTCTATATGGTCCTACATCACAGATAATTGTTTATAAGTATTTGGGTTGTTTTCATTCCTGTGTCAGCCATTTCAATTTTTCCTGGAACTTTTTGACGACACCTCGTACTGTATATACTCCTCCCTCAGACTCACTTTGGGGACGAGGCATCAAGTTCCTCTCTCTCTGCTCATATGTATATATATATATATATTATATCTCATATATATACTCTTTCTCTGCTCTCTCTCTCTCATTTCTTTATGGTTATCAATAGGGAAGAGGAAATAATAGAAAAAGTGGGAAGAGAGATAGTCTGGATGGTTGGAAGGAAGAAGTGGATCTCAAATGAAGCGTCAATTATGTTGAGGAGGTCGTTCATTCATTCTCTGCGCTAGAGAGAGAGAGAGAGAGAGAGAGAGAGAGAGAGAGAGAATTCTTATTGTATATTTTAGATACTTTTACAATTCTAGGAATAATAGGAAGTGTGTGTGTTTGTGTGTTTTGTGTGTTTGTGAGAGAGAGAGAGAGAGAGAGAGAGGGCCTTACATACAGACCCTTACAATTCGTTCCAGGTTGCCCCAGGTCCACTCAGTAGTGTGAGGCACCTTTGATCTACCAGAGAGTTGCTAGCAGCATCTTCCCGGTATATTTTGCATACTTCCAGTCTTGGATGAATACTAGGATGCATATTAGATATTTTATCAGAGCTTATTCTGACATCTCTAACTCCTCCTATTTATATTTCCTCAGATGAGCGCTGGTAGCGCATTGAATAGACAGCTGCATTATCGATGCTTTGGTGCGTGGTGGTTAATGTCGTGTGCTGTAATTTGCAAGGTATACAGTTTTGCTGTTAATCTACTACTCTGCTTTGTCTTTGATAATTCAGTTCCATGATGTTTTCAGTAATTCCTTCTATCTGTTTCATGTGCCCAGGGTACCATGTAGCGTTCTCTTCTCCTTTCAAGGCTATACCGAATTTAACAGGTGTAGTCACTTTCCCAGTAGTGGGTCCTTAACTTCTTCTTTTAACAATGACCTTTGTACACTCTCTATTTGTGCAATATCCTTTAGTAGTCAAACTTAGGTACCATATTATATTGCAATATTCAAGTGGACTAAATAAATCGTTTTTATAAAGCATAATCATGTGTTAGCTTTTTGCTCTTGTTTGAAGTGCCAGAACAATATTCCCATTTTGCTTGCATTTTGCCAATAGGGTACTATTTGATCATTGCATAACATATTCTATTCAACATCACACCAAAGGGTCTTTAACTTCCTTGTTTGTGATTGTCTCATTAATGAGTCCTTTATATGCCTTATAGCATTCCTACTTTATCACCCATAGTTCATTGGTTCAAATTTATCAGAGTTAAATACCATCCTATTTTTCTGCCCATTTATATATTTTTGTTTAGATCTCTTTATGGCAGTTCCTATCTTCATCACAAGCAATTTCTCTACTTATTCTTGTGTCATCTTACAGAAACTTCTTTTCTGAGTCATAACATTTCTCTATATCTGCAATCATAATCACAAGCAGCAATGCAGCTAACACCGTACCCTGTGGTACGGATATTACCGTAGCTTCATCCGATTTCTCATGCGTTTACAAGTCACTATCTGTTTTCTATTTTGCAAAATTCTTTTATCCATCTTCCTGTATATCAAACAATGTTCTTGTTTTCTAATTTTCGCTAATATATTGTAGTCTACCTTGTCAAAAGCTTTGCAAAGTCTAGGTAAATAAATATAATCTTTCATTTTATCATATTTTTATTATTATGGTGGATAACAGTTGGTTTGTGTAATTTTTCAATTACAAACCATGTTGTCTATATTGAACAATCTGTTATAAATTAGCTACTGCATTATAATTTTTCATTATATTTCTGTGTCTTTCATAATATGAGATATCTAGTTCCACAGGCCTATAATTACTGCCTCTAGTCTTGAACCACTTTTGAAAGTAGAATTAATATATGCTAATTTATGCTCTGTCATAAATCTTGCCTGTATCTATACTTTGTCTTAATAATATTGCTAGCTGACTTTGATTGAATGAACCACTTTCTTTAACAATATGGCGGAGTACTCCATGGTCCTGCTGCTGATCCATTTTAATTTCATTAATAGCCTGCACAATATCGGCTTCTGTAATATCTATATCTGATAAGTATTCAGTCTTTCATCTCTTATTTCTGTTTCATACTCTTCATTGTCAATTCTAGTGCAAATTCACTCTTATATCTTTACTGCTAATATGTTACATATTTCCTTTTTTCATTCGTTAATCGCCTTCAGTTCTTGAAGACCTATTTCTGCTCTTATTTTATTCATCTTTTGCATATGAATAAAAAATTTTAGGAGTTTACTTGATATTTTTGCTTAGTGTCATTTCTTCTGGAGTTCATTTTCATTTTCTAGTTATAATCTTTGTTCTGCATTTCTATCTTACTTTTTAGTTCCATCACTTTCCATGCATTCTTTTCTTCTGCAAGAGCTTTTCCACTCTAATTTTCTGGAACATGATCCTTCTGTCTCTTGGAATTGTGACTGATCTTACTTTTCTCTTGGTATATATTTTTCCTATTCCTCTAATATTTTATATAATATCAGGTGTTTATATATAATCATACAAATATTAACTTACATTCTTTGTTTGATTCTTGAACATTACATGTAATTTATATTCTTACTATAAGTTGTGACATATATCAACCCATTTGTTCAAATCTCTTCTTTCTTTTGTTTTCATTATGTTCTAGGAACAAGACTATTAGTTCTATGACATTATGGTCAGAAAATACTCGTGTTATACTTCTAATTATTTCTTTAACATAGTTCACCTCATTCACAAATACTAGGTCTAAAATATTGTCCCTTTCTTGTTGGTAGGTGATTTATTTGCTGAATGTTATGCTTCTAGTAGCATATCTAATAGCTTTTCAAATTTGCCTCTTATCTTCTACTACTATTATATATTGTATGTATAAATACAACCACAGTCTCCCATTGTTCTTTCCATTCTACAAAGGAAAGTTAAGTCTCAGTTAGAGTATATCCAGTCCTTATGATTTCTACATAACTACATCAATTTTCAATTATTATATCAAACTCTTTGGTATTAGAAGTTATATGTTACAATGTTCACTAATTTTTTTAATTCAAATTCTACCACTATTCATTCACATTCTGTGTTACTATCTTATAGATTTTTCAACCAGTTAACATCTCCATATCAGCAGTTCTATAGATTTCTATTTTTATCTGGGTCTATATAAGTTTGGAAACCCTTTATCTAGTCATCGTACCAGTCTGTTGGGAATACCAGTTTCACTTATATTCCAATATTTCTATTTTTTCATTTTGAGTTGGATTCTTCAAGAACTCTTATCTTTCTTTTGAGTTATAAAACTGAACCCTGTAACGTTGTCATCTTGTTGTCATTATTTAAGTGGTGGATTAGTCTTATTTTAATTCGTGTAAATTATTGTCACAAACCATGTTAGCTAGTTTTCCTCCTCTGGTGGTTCTTGTGTTTACGTTTTCACCTAACACGACCATTTGTCTTTCATGTTTTGAGGTGTACGGCTTTTCTCCCCAAGCACCCCTCCGCCCCAGGCTACGAGGGTTAATCAACGTCGAAGGAAGTGGTGGACAATTGTGTTCTGAACCTTGACCTGGGTGTTTCTTCTTGAATTTTGGCCGCTGTTGTTGACTGCTACGTTTTGGCATCTGAACTTAGGATTATTTTGGATCCTACCTTCAGCAGCTTGAAGTTTATTCATTTATTATCCTGCTACGCCCTTGGTTCAGTTACCATAGCCAGGGACCTCTCTGTCCAAGCAGTCTGGTGTTTGGACTTTAGTTTGTATGCTGAGCAAAGACGCCTCAGTTGGATCACGGCCTGTGAATTGGTGGAGGTATAGGCCAGCGACCGTAGTTGGGCCCATAGTTGGACATCACCCTGTCTCAATCTCCAGACGTGGAGATTCTTAGTTTAACCAGATCACGGCTTTGTTACAAGGACCACCTCTAAATACTTTGGTACTTTATTTTTGGTTGATTGTTCATTCTTTCGAACTTCTCCTCCTTTCTGGGCCCCCTCCATATTGCGTTTGAATGTGTTGTTTTTCTATTTATTAATTGGGTAGTGTTTTCTTTATATATTAAAGCGTAATTGTTTTTCATTATAATTATTATCTTTTAGTGGTTTGCTGAGCATCATTCTTATCTGTATGCTACGTATTAAAGTCAATTATTATGTAGTGTTTATTTCACCCCCAATTGGTTTTACACACATTGGTTGATAGTCTTGTGATACGATTTCCGCCTGTGAATTTCGTATTCTAGTTAAGTAGAATACTAGTATTGGATAATTATACAGTGTATTATAGTGGTGATAAAACGACCCATCACAAACTAGCGACAAATTTTGGCTTGGATCTTTGTTCCTACATTGTCACCGTACAAGTGAAGTTCTAGAGGGTTTTATTTTCAGACAACAGTTTACACCTTCTCCAGATTTGATATATATTTTTTTGGTATTGATACTTTGAGGTTTTGATTGAAGCCAAAATGTGTACTGTTGATAATTTTTAGAGCTTCTTAGTGGAAGGGGTGGCAAGCAAGGCTCACTTAGGTTAGATAGGCTTGAGTTAGAGCAAGTGGCTCAGCATTTTGGAAGTGAATTTGATTCGTCTGTAAGGAAGGGCCTATTGTTGGTGAAGGTATATAGTTAATAATATTTAAAACTGTGAAGACAGAGGAAATGAAGGTAGTCAAGAGGAAGTGTCTGTAGAGTTTTTGAATAAGCAAATTAGTTAAAAGCAATTGAGTTTAATATAGAATTTAGGGAGCCAGAGGAAAGAGAGAGAGAGGCAGTTTGGGAGGAAATGCGTTTGGATCCTGTTTCCTCTCCCTCTTCCCCCAATAGGAGTGACACTACTGTTAATTGTCAAGGCACTCAAATTTGTACCACATTTTGCAAGAGTGCTAATGTGTGAGTTTTGTTTCATTTGAGAGAGGATTGCCGCTAAATTGCAGTGGCCTCAAGGTACTGGACGACATATCAGAGTAAATTGATAGGTAGGGCTCAGAAAGTGTATGTTACGTTGGATGAGAGTTCTATCATCCGACTGTAATCATGAAAATGTTGTGCAAGAGCATGGAGGACTGTCTGAAGCTTATAGACAGCGTTTCAGGAATTTACAGAAAGATAGGGAACAGACATTCGTAGAATTTGCTGAAGGTAGAGGCAATATGCTGAAGATTAGTTAAAGTGAAAGTTGACAATTTGAAGGGTTGAAAGAATTATTGAGTACTTGTAGAGGAGTTTAAAGTGTGTGTACTGATAAGTTGAAGGTGCATTTGGAAAATTAAAAGATTGATACTTTGCAGGAGGTTGCCATTTACTTCGTGACAGATATTACCTGTCATAAGAATGAGTTAGGGTGATGAGTAATATAAAGCCTGGATTTGTGTTAGAAAAAGTCAGAATTAATAATAATAATAATAATAATTACAATGCTTTTTTGGGAGCCTAATTATAATAGAGTCAATAGAGAGGCAGATAATGTGCAATAATTTTTCACTGTGTAATCGTATTTCTCTATAATGGAAGTGTATAGTAATCCTGAAAGGTTAAGAAGCACTTGACATGCTTCTTCTGCTTAATAAAGGGCATGTAAAAATTAGTGTTTTGCCTTTAAGAAGTCCTAAGCTAAGTGCAGATCGGTTATGGGCGTTGATAAGCGAGAGAGAGAGCCCGTCCAAACGGAATGACTGAACAATGTTAGCAGTGCTTTTGAAAGGTACTTGTCCGTGGTAATTGTCTCGTCTGTGGATTCGGACAAAGAAAGGGTGGTTCGCACATTTGCCGGGACACGAGACGACTCAGTCGTTGATTTTAGAGGAAACATTACCGCACGATTTTGTCCGCTTTGAGGGATTTGTTCTGTTGTCAGCTTTTTCCGATTCGGTTGGAGTCCTATCCATCGGTATTCATTCAAATGTCATCTTTTTCCAGAATGTGAAGTTGGCCATTGTGAATGAGTTTCTGTTTCAAAGATGTAGATATTGTGTTGGAAATGATCGTGTTATAAAATAAACAGGATCAATTTTAATGATCCTTAGAAATTGCTGTCGTTACTCGTTCTAACATTGTGTTGTTGACGCTGCAAGTCAACAACAGACGTAGACCAGTAGTTTAGAACATGGTATTGGTGGTAGTAGTGGTAATTAAATTGGTTATGAATAGGAATATTTGCGAATAACTGGATGGATAAGGAAAAACCTAATTAAATCAGAACAGATTCTGGGACTTTCATATTTGAGTCGGGCGAAGTAGATGGTATATAAGGATAATGAATATGTATTAATCTGAATTTTTCTTTACGAATTCCATAAATGGGACTAGCAAGATTAGTTATGTTTAATATTAAGTTGGTGAAGGTAAAAGATGGTACTCGTTTTAGAATTTTGCCCAGCAAGGGTAATTTTAAGATAGGTTGGTGGTGTGTTATTTCTGGAATGCGCTTTTGCAGATATTGGCTATTATTATAGTTTTATATGATGAGTAGCATGAGCGGTTATTGATGGTCTGGTGGGTTTAGTGAAGTAGACTTGCTGTTGGGTGATTGATTATGCAGTTGAGGTGTTGTCGGAGAGTTTACTTAATGGGAAGTAGTAGCTACTAATCTGGGTATTCTGTGTTTCAGGCATAACTACCGCTAGAAAGTTTTTGCGTGTTCAGGTTGCACGCAGGGAAAACTGGCTGGTTTCTCTGTGTCGTCATTATAGGTGTGTGTACTCGGTAGGGTGCTTTATAGTGATTTAGTGTGTTGTGGTGATGTAAATGACTCTTGTACCGCTGAACATTTTTGCAATGGGCGATGTGAGATGCAGAGTGAGAAACCGTTAGAGGGTGTGTCAAAATGGTTCTTGGCCTATGAACAAATATGTGGAATCCGGAGTGGAGCAATGTAGCTCTTGATTATGTACCTATGTGAGAGCCTTGGAGCTATTGGTTTGGTGTTGGTTTTCTGTATTGTGTAATATTTTTGAATTTGTATTCAGCACGATATTATTAGGTTACTTTGATATTTTGTTAATCTTGATATTATGTTGGTGCCTTTCTTGTGAGCTGCATCACTTGTTCTTTTGCCACACGGCTCCATATTTTGTTTTGGTATCATGCTCCTAATTATACCATTGTTTTCACAGATTTTGTAAAATCATTATTTGTTGTTTAATTATTATGATGTAAGTGACGTTCTTTATATTTACTTTAAATTTGAATTTGAAATATTATTTTACTTGTTTTTTGAAAAAAAAAAAAAAATTCTTTGGAGTGTCATCTTGTTGTCATTATTTAATTAGTGGATTAAGTCTTAGCTTTAATTTTAAATGTTAAATTATTGTCATGATGTATTCACTAGTTTTCCTCCTCTACAATTGGTTCATGTTCACAGTTTCACTAACGACCGTTTTGTGCTTTCATGTTTTGAGGTGTGCAGCTTTTCTCTAGCTCCTACCCCCTCCACTTTGGGAGGCCAGAAGTTGTCAACGTCCAGGAAGTGGTGGATGATTGATACAGACCCAGCCTGGTGAAACATTACTTGATTTTAGCCACTTTATTCATTGTATTACTACGTTTTGGCATCCTGAACTTGGATTGTGGATCCACTAGCCCAGCTTGAGGATTTATTCATTTTATTATCCTGCTCGCCCTTGGTTCAGTTACTGCGAGGACCTCTGTCCAACGATACGTATTTGGACTTAGTTTGTATGCTGAGCAAGACACCTCAGTTGGATCACGGCCTGTGAATTGGTGGAGGTATAGAGCCCAGCGCATGGTGGGCCATAATTGGACATCACCTGTCTCAATCTCCCAGACGTGGAGATTCTTAGTTTAACAGATCACGGCTTTGTTACAAGGACCACCTCTAAATACTTTAGTGCTGTATTTGGTTAGGTTATTCATTCTTTTGAACTCTCCTCCTTTCTGGAGCACCCTCCATATTGCGTTTGAATGTGTTGTTTTCTATTTTAATAATGCTGGGTAAGTGTTTTTCTTTATATATTAAGCGTACTTGTTTTCTGTTATAATTATTGTATTCAGTGGTTCAGGCGTCACATTTTATCTATATCTTCATGTATTAAAATTAAGTTATTTTTCTTGAGTGTTTATTTTCACCCCCAAATTGGTTTGCACATTGGTTGATGGTCTTGTGATACGATTTCACTTTACTGTGAATTTCGTATTCTGGTTAGTGAATACTAGTGGATAATTATACAGTGTATTGTAGTGGTGGTAAAACGACCCATCACGGCGTTCATCACGCTATGATGGTTTGCATGTGTCTCCATTATCTAATATGGGTGTAATAAGAGATTTTCCCATGCTCCTCTTTCCTGAGCTCATTATGTTGATCTTTTTTTCATTCCAGAGAAAATTCATTACATTAAAATCTAACTCCATTATATTCTTGTATGTTATTCATAGCATAAACTATATAATATCATATCTTATATCATATCATGATCTGTTATTTGTTACCTTATTCTTTATATCTAGGTCATGATGAAATCATATCATGGTGCCTGACTTTTCTGTGTATTTGTTGGCTTGCTTTTGCCTTCATCACATGATCTTTGTTCTTTTCTTTATTTGTTTCATTTATGTGGTTTTATATGTGTTGAATTTTGATTTTGGTCTTTCCTTGGCTACAGGATACATATTCACCTACATTTCTTATTTAAACCACACATCCCATTTCCCTTCTTTCCAGTTTCTACATATTTTGGATGTGAGTCTCTGCATTCTATTCATGTATCTGATATGCACATTATGCATAGATCTCATGAGTGTGACATATCTTGGGATGTTTATGGCATGCACATCTTTCATAAACCTCTAATTCCCCTCTTTTTCAAAGAGATTGCCATACTGTGTCTTCTTTTCTTTTTTTCTTGTTCATTTATCAATTATGGAGATCGAATTTCAGCTGCTGGGATTTTATTTTGATTTATCAGGTCATAATTTATTTCTTCATATGTATATTTGCTGTATTGCCTCATATGTAGAATCAGGGGTTTCTCTGCATCCCATACTATTATCCTGTTCCTTTGTTTCCATTGTCTTTTCTCTGCAGTCTTATTTTCTTCTCTATTTTCCCTCTTCTTCATAACACTTCATCTTCTTACATCTTCTTCGTCCCTCCACAATCTAGCCTTACATTAAGTCTTGATTTAATGACCTTGTCTATCCATACTAGACATGTTGAGCAAAATATTTTTGTGTCCTTATTTCTATTTTGCATCAACTTCAGCACATGGCCAGATTATTATCGGTACATGGCAAACATAGCATTTCTAATGGTTTTGTGGATTTACAATGCTATACCACACCTCTACATAGTTTGCATGCTTTAGGCATCCGTTTTGCCTATTGCATCAATCAATATATTCACTAATTCCACCTTACTTATTTTCTTTGATGGAATGTGTTGATTTTTATCAGATTTTCTTTATAAGTCTTTTGATAACAGACTTTCATTTGGTATCCCTTCTATTATTTTCATTATATTTTTCTCACAGATTTGTCAGTTTGAAGGATGTGTCAACTCAGCCTGTGTGAATATTTTCATCATAAATTAATGTTATAGATTCATCTCCACTATCAACAAACCAAGTTCCATGCCGCCAGGAATTTAAGCTCATATTGAATATCTCGATGCAAGCTGAATTTTCTCCACCTTTTTTGCCACTGTTGGCTGATTCCTCATGATTTTCTGATTTTTATTAATTACTCGTGAACAACTTATTGGGCGAAGACAGTTTTTCGCTCTAATCTGTTATTAAGCTAATCACCGATAGTTCACGAACACTTTTAGCTATATTTCATTCGCTAATTGGCAATAGCAAGGCAGTGTTATCGGGTAGATTATCAGACCATGAACGATTACGTCTCAGCGAGAAGGTGTCATCACAGAGAGAGAGTGAGAGAGAGAGAGAGAAACTCTTATTGAAAATTATATTTTTACACTTCTGGGATGTGTGTGTGTGTGTGTGTGAGAGAGAGAGAGAGAGAGAGAGAGAGAGAGAGAGAGAGAGAGAGAGAGAGAGAGAGAGAGAAACTCTTATTGAAGAATTATATCATCTTTACACTGAAAATGATAAAGTGAGAGAGAGAGAGAGAGTTCATTAAACTTTTATCAAGATTCAAATCTTCATGATCTCAAGGTATATTGCATCTAGTATTGACCTCGATCATTAAATCTATCATCATGTCACCTCCTAGATTTTTAAAGTAATTTTTATCCTTTCTAATTCCTTTTAGGCAGATAAGCTGGACATCAGATGGACCACTCTCAAATTAGATTTAGGACAGGAATATTCATGAATCAAAGGTGCCTGGCTGTTTCTTATTCTATTCCGTTGTTTGCGATCCTTTGTCTCCACTCTTCTTATTTTTGTCATAATTTTTAATGCAGTGATCAATCTTGGGCTAAAGCTTTAGGTTTGGCACTCGTCAAAACATGAACAGCTTCACATGCAATCTTTGAAGCTATTCTGACTTTTATTCTTCATTTTCTGTTGGATTTTGCCAAGTGTTTTCCCGTTCTTTTCGGGTTATCAGTCCTTTCTGGAAAGTTAATCGTATTATTTTAGAAAGTTTCAGAATGCGAGATTTGCTTGTGAAGTTTTTACAGCCACGAACCGGCGGCTGCAAACATGGACACCCAGCACTCGGGGGAAAAGGTGTTTGCGTTGGAATGCCGAGTTGCGGCGGCGCGAGATATTGTGCAAACGGTGGGACTTTGGGGGTTACACTTTCGGGTGTTGGGACTAAGTGCTGACTATATCCAGAACTGGAGAACATCGTGTTCATTGTTTCGATACCAGTGTTCATTGTTCCAACGTCTTGGAGAACACGTGTTCGTCGCTTCCGATAGAACATTTTGACTAAATTGTTCTAGAATACAGAGTTCGTTGTTTCGAATAACTAAAGTACGATTGTTCTGTTGTCGGTTCTCTGCTGTACGTCTTCAACAAGGTTAGTTTTAAAAAGTAAGCGGGAAGTAACTGCACTGGGGTTTGGCGTCATTCTTCGAGTTTTGCAGTTCTGAAAACAATTTGGACCCTTTGATAGATATGCCAAGTGTAAAGCTATAAAACGATTACCCACTTGGCTGCGATGGCGGGGAATGGTCTATTTCCACCTCCCATAAATAAGCCTGCCAGAATCGACAGGTATTGGACGACTGTGGAACAGCCTCCCTCCCTCCTCCCTCCCTGCTGAGATCATGCAACTGGAACCTCAAAAGTTCATTACTACCCAAAAGTAATTCTCCTTGTATCTTATAATTTATCAATTTATTTTTATTTATATATTAATTTTTCTTTCTAATAATTACGCTCTGGAAGACTTGACAATAAAGAAAGCGCTGATTCTTCTTCCAGAAAGTGTTCAGACATTTGTAAATTCTCAGAAAGTCAAACATGGTAGATTTTTCTCTCTTCAAACTTTGCAGCTGATATTTTAATTTAAACGTATCTCGACAGTTTCAGAAAAATTGCGTTCATAACATTCATTCTCTCTCTCTCTCTCTCTCTCTCTCCTCTCTCTCTCTCTCTCTCTCCCTCTCTCTCTCTCTCTCTCTCTCAAAGCTTTTTCTGATTACAAACAGCAGCAAAAAAAAAAAAAAAAAAAAAACTTGAATTATTTGCGGATTGGAGCAAAACGTGGTTACAAATTTCTTTTTAAATTGGTCACCCAGGAAGAGTTTGAATTTTGTGGAAGTGAAGACCATTGACAGACAGAAGCTCCAAAGAAAATAAGAAAAAGTGATGTGACAGAATAATAAAACTACAAATTACCAGGTACCAAATCAGCTACAAAATCGGTATGTATATATATATATATATATATATATATAATATATATATATATATATATATATATATATATATATATATATATATATAATATAATATATATATATATATATAGGATGATTCTTCGAAACAAAATGTCAGGAGGAAAATAAACTATTTAGCATATTTTATTGAGTGTATTCCTTTCAACAGTGGCACGTTTTCTTTTTGAGAGTTAAGTCACCTCATGGTGTGCGCTTGCACTCCTATGAATATATACTATCATAAATTTCATTCCGCTGGTATTGCTTAACAGTGACACCATGCATGTAGCGCCGTTAGTAAACTCACGTGGAGCACTGTAGGTATTACAAAGGCCGTTTGCAGCGTCCTTCGACACAACTACTCCGTTTCAGTCTTTTATTCATAGCCCCATTCCTCTTCCTTTCCAGTTTTTGCTGTCCAACCACTCCAACTCCTTCCCGGCTTGCTGAATGGCAGCTGAAAGTGCCCCCAGAGCTTGGCTTTTAAACACCAATTTCCATAAATCAAATCAAAATCGGGAGCAGATATATATAACACGTGTTCATAGAACATAACATCTCGGTCAGGACGTTCAATGATTGGTTTGGTTGATCAGTCGAACTGTCCTTAGGCACTATTTGCCTGTTCATGTAACAGAGGTTCATCTACCTTAGGTTACAGAGCCAGGATGTCTCAGCTAGACAAATCCTTAAGAACACTGTGAATGAACAGTAGAAAACTATACTTCTGGAATGAAGTGAACTTTGCTGATGTCTCTCGGATGGACTAATGATTTTGTCAGGCTTTTCTTTAGCTCTTCCACACTGTTGCTCTTATTTGACACAGATGGTAGTTATTCCATATGTCACATATCTTGTTGTGTAAAGAAGTTCCCATTAGAGAGAGAGAGAGAGAGAGAGCACTCCTGTGTCAGTGTTATAAGCATTTCAAAGATTTGTTGAATGTTGAAGGTGGGATGAAAACAATGAATGATGCGGCGGTAGAGGTTCAAACAAAGCCTGTTCAGAAGATTGTGAAGGAAGTGTGAGGTTATGGGGATAACTAGAAAGATTGATGATCAGAACAGTGGTAATGATGGATCTGCAAAATGAGACGATTTGGTAAAATGGTAAAATCCTGACTTTGGCTGATAAGACTGTACGGGAGTATTTCGGTCGGAAGAAGGTTTCGAAGGACAAAATGAGAGGAATTATTCGCCTCATAGAAGTGCCAAAAAAAGGTGATGGACGTTGTACAAGAGTATAGTAACACAATATTAATTTGCACAACAGGGAGAGGTTAAAGGTAGTATTTTGATCCAGAAAGTATGACTGATGACCGAGGAATTGCTAGGTAGAGTAATTGTACATTTAGACAATGAAGTGCGGATCAGTTTCTATTATGGAGTTATGAAAGATGGAAAAGGTGAATATAGGGTACATGAAGTAGAGGAGTGAAATATGCACAGTTAAGAAGAAATAAAAAAGATGGTGAAAAAACATTATTCAAAATTTATGAGTCTGACATTCTCTCAGGTTTACTCTGCTCATCTTGACCATTCACAGAGAAGGTAAGAGGAAGACAGGAATATGATCAAATTTGATCATATCTACTGCTCAAAATAGAGATGAAACCTTGTCTGTTACTGTATAGATCATGATCAGCATCATTTCCAGTGTTTTCCTCATGCACTCTTTTGCCAATAACCTGTTTATTAAAGCCACGCAGTAGACCAGAAAGTGTAAAATGATAAATGTTAAATACTAAGTTTTCCCTATATTTTTCCATTCTAATTTTTTAAATCATTAAGGACTTCCCAAAACTGTATGACTTTTGTATCACTTGATGCTAGGTAAGGTGAAAAAATAGGATTCGTGTTATGAAAACCAGCCAATCGATGTCTTCTTCACAATGCCTCTTAGTGAACTGTAGCCTAATCTTTATTATTTCCTTTGCATGATTTGGGAACGCTCAGCATCCTTTATACATCTCATCACTTAGTATAAACAAATTGTCACTTTACAAGGTTGAGTTGAGTGTTATTCACGAACCATAATTAAACAAAGGTAGAAATGAAACTCTGAGACAGGAAATGTATTATATTACGAAAAATATCAGATAATCCTGTTGTTGGATTTCAGCATGTTCTGTGGATCATTAAAGGCCTCTGGGACCTTCAGTTTCACATTTCCAGTAATGTATGCCTCCACTGACCGTAAGGGGTGGAAGTAGTTCAGTGCACCTCATGTATAGTGCACAGTAGGCTTTGCCAGGTTCTTTTGCAGAAGTAATAATTCGTTCGGCCCCTAGTTGCAACCCCTTTCGTTCCTTTTGCTGTACCTCCTTTCATATTCTCTTTCTTCCATCTTACTTTCCACCCTCTCCTAACAATTGATTCATAGTGCAACTGCGAGGGTTTCCTCCTGTTAAACCTTTCAAACCTTTTACTGTCAATTTCCGTTTCAACGCTGGGTGACCTCGCAGAGGACTATAGGGTCTACATCAGTTCAGTTTGATTCATATCTTCTATTAAATCTTTTGATTCTCATGTTATTCGAGGCACATAATCTGGATGACTGACACAAGCCCGTCTCTCAGAAGGGTGTATCTATCCCTCTTCTCCTCGTATATGTCACAAACACGTCGTGAACTTATTCCATGCATATCACAAATAGGCAAAATACTAACCAATGCTTCTTATGCATATCGCATTTAGCATAGTTTGTTTCCAACCTACGATTGTTGACTTCTTCCCAGACTGTTTTGTGACATGTATGCGAAAGTTAACCGACATGTTTTTATAGAAATGTCTTATTGTAATATGGATTAGTTCTAATAAAAGTTTTGCCAGGTTTCTCTGGATTTGATACTACTTTCGTTATGGATTTCCTTCGCCTATTTTCTTCATAATTAAGCTAAAAATTAGATGGCTTGACCCATATTCATTCTGTTAATGACCATATAAATAAAAAAAAGGATAATTTCACAGCAAACAAGTCTATATATATATATATATATATATATATATATATATATATATATATATATATATATATATAATATAATACTATATATATGTATATTATAATATATAACCAACAGTCAAGCGGCAAATTCACAATCAGAATCCATAAGACAAGAAGTCTTCAAGTTCTTTATTTAGAAACGTTTCGTGCAATCTTTGCACATCATCAGTCTGCAATAAATTATAAAGACAGTTAAAACTAAAGTTAAAACTAACAATTATTACATACCGACAGTAAAAATTTTTTTAAGTCAACATAAAGCAGAAAAATTTTATGAAAAAATAAAGTAAAATAAAAATAAATAAATAAATATATTAAAATTCATCAAGTTTGTGAAGAAATTAACTACCTTACAGTACAACACAAGAGGAAGAATGGCCAGAAGAACGTCAATGCCCAGACAACACCTTAAGCGAGAGAGGGAAAGAAACCGCAAGTGTTACTATTCAAATTAGGGGATAGATCAACTTTATATAATGACTCAAGGGTAGTTAAAAAGGCTGATTTGAATGTAGCACTGAGGAATCGAAAAATGTGTTTCAACATGAATTTTACATTGTATGTGTTCGAATGCTAGAAAGTTCTGGATTGGATATACGGGAACCTGTACGATAACTGAGTCCTAAGTGGCTGTAATAGCGGACTTACATGGTCTACTGGAACCAACATAAGTACCAAGACATCTTAGGCATTCAAATTTATAGATAATGCTGGACCACGCAAAATCCTCTTAATAATCATATCAGAAGTTTGTGTATGGATCATAAGATTAAATTTAATTTTAAGCTATTTCTCTTTTGATGATAACATTTTTAGACGTAATTTGTCCAAATTAGGTAAAGGGAATAACAATACATATTCAATTAGGAACATTACAGGGTTTTCAGAAGGAGAGACATATATTTAGAAAGCATATTATTAATTATTTTCTGGACTAGAATTGAGGATGCAATTAGCGAAAAAAAACTTTGATAAATAATCAATTTCAAGTGAAAATTGGACCAACTAAGTATATTTGAGAGCTCGATGTACCAATGTTGTATGGAATTGATCTTAAAAGAATAAAACAAGAGCTAAAATAGTTTACACGACTGTAAACGCTGTTCTTACGATAAACAGAAGTCGTAAAGGCATGTTGATCTCTTGTAATTTTACATCCAAAGATAACGAATTTTGTTGTTCAGTCTCAATGCATTAATTTCTGTTGGGATGAACAGAATTAATAAAATCAAGAAATTCATGACATTATAGGATAAGTCAGATAGACAAGTGTCGTCAACATATCGTTTATATAGAGCAGGCTGCAACATCCTTGGCAATGTCATGAATTTCTTGATTTTATTAATTCTATTTCATCCAATATAATTACTAATGAACTGAACAACAAATCATTATCTTTGGATGTAAAATCTAAGAGAATCTTGGCTGTTTATCATGTTTTTAGTGCTATTTTGACTAACACAAGATCAATTCTATTACAACATTGACACATCAGCTCTCTATCTCACTGGTGAATCATTTCATGATGATCATTATAAATTTTGACTGTCTGTCTGTTCTAGTCAAAATATTAATAATATAACTCACAAATATATCGGCTCTCCTCTCTAACTTTTAATGTTCTAGTGCATGCTGCTGTTATTCCCTTTACTCAGACAAGTACATTATAAAAAGCTGTCATCGAAAGAGAAATGAGTTTTAAGTGAAATTTATTCCTAATAGATCAAAGGATAGTCTCCTATAAGTTAGATGCAGGAATTTTCATCTGCAGTCAGCCATTATCTGCTCAAGAATTTGAATGCCCAGATATCTTGTGCAGTTCCAGTAAGACTGTTGCAAGTCACTATTACAGCTGCAGAACTCCGGTTATCATTGCAGATTCCCGTACTATCAATCCAGGCACTCTAGCATTCATTACGCTCTTTGCCCAAATGTGAAATTCATGTTGAAAACATTTTCGATTCTCAATGCTTACATGCACAACTTGCAGCAGTCATTATATGGCTTGCCTGTCCCCCAGTGAATAGTAACGGTTTCTCTGCTAAGCAGATAATTGTCTGGGCGATGACATTTCTTCTGTTATTCTTATAACTGCTGACCAACTGCTGGAGCAGTTATTTCTTTCGTTACAATATGTTTATTTGACTGATACCTTTTATTTTTTCATAAGGCCACTGCTGCTTTTATGTTGACTTTAAATTTTACTGTCATTGCGTAATTGTTATTTTAACTTTTGGATTTCTTTGCTCTTTATAATTTATTGCAGACGATGATAAGATTACAGAACATTTCTAAATAAGAACTTTGAAACTTCTTGTCTTATGGATCTCCTGATTGTATATTATAATAATAATACTTTTTTTTTTTTTGTATGTATGTGTATGTGTATGTGTATTATATGTATGCATGTATGTATGTATATAATAACATTATGCAATATGTAACATATGTATATAATATATGTAATATATGTGTGTATGTTATAAATATACTTTATTTTTTTTATATGTATCATATATATATATGTATATATGTATCTATATATATAATATATATATATATATATATATATAGCCTTAACATATATATATATTATATATATATATATAACTATATATATTATATATATATATATATATATATATATATATATATATATATATACTCACCATATATATTTCTCTTAACCTTTTCCTCAAGTTCTTCATATTCTCCTTGGTTTCCACCTCTTGATTTTCTTACAATTCTCTGCAAGTCTTTAATGGACCTCTAATGTCTCGACCAAAATCATTTCATTGATGAACATCCATAACATATTAAATAAACATTCTTCTAATGTTGATAAATTAAATAACATCCATTCTCTTCTGACTCATTACAATACTTAGTTAACATACTTTCCAATGTCTGATGGACCTTTCCAAGTCTCCTTGAGTCTCTGGATGATAAGCAGTTGATAACTGTTGTTTTCTCCCTAACAGTTCATCACATCCTGGAATAATTTTGAAGTAAAGTTCGTTTCTCTACCACTTTGCACAATTTCTGGTATTCCAAACTTGGAGAAAAACTCCACCAACTTCTCAGCAATTACATTTGCACTTATACTTCTTATAGGAATCGCCTCAGGATACCTAGTCACTGGACACATTAATGTTAATAGATATTCATTTCCTTTCTTTGTTTTCAGGTAGCTTAACCACATCTATAGTACCTTGCTAAAGGGTTCTCCTCTATAACTACTATCTCAGGATGTGGGAGTTGCTTTCTGAATGGTTTCATTCAGTTTTCAATGTCTCTCTAGCATGTAAACCACACTCTGGGAATTGCTAAATCCTTGTGAAATTGTGGGAAAAATACTTCATAATCTTCCAACGGTCTTCCTGATTACATGTCGGACATCATACTTCTACTACCATGTTTCCTTAATGGATATGGAATCAAAATTTGATGATATTCATGAAATTAACGATAGTGTATCTGCCAGGTCGATGCTTCCTGTTAACAATCCTTCTTTGATAACTCATGGTAGAGGTTTGTGCATCTCTTCTTGATCAACAACTCTGAAGAACAAATTAGCCAACGTTGTATCCCTCTTCTGCAGTTTCGTGTGCTTCTCTCTAGTCATATTCAACTTCAAAGGGCTGAACTCTCACGCCTCACTAACTCTGCCTCTGAACTCACTACTATCTTCAGGAACACTTTGACTACTCAGGTCTCTTCAATAACAACAGGATCCTCTTCTTCTTAGGAAACATAATATTTACTACATATGAAATAGCGTCTGGAACAGCTCTTATAAATCTTAAGATCCATCATGATTATTCTGGTGTGGGTAAATCCTCAGTATCTTCACTTGCAGACATAGTTCTGCTTCATACTCCTGGTAGTTACAACTTGGAAACAGGTGGGGTTTTCTTCTTTAAATCTACGATAGGACTAACCTTAACTTTGATTTTTGTCATGCTATAGGACAAAGGAACAAATGATACACTACTCAATATTCTTGATACAAAACATATACTGTAACAGCTAGTGGGTCGCTACATTCAAAATCAACACATTTCCTGTCACTAATTCACAGGACAAATGCAAGCTGACATATAGGGTTACCTCTTACTCCTCTATGCCCTTCAAAATAACTGATCTCGGTGAAGTTGTGCTCAACTGTGTGGTGAGCACCCCCAGAACTTCCACACTATAGTTGCCTCCCTGTATCACGTAATGCCTTGACTGGTACCTGCACACTTCACTCAGCCAGGTTGTCTATTGTGCCTTCATAGATATATATTAAAGCCTCCAAGCTGCTCAGCTACTCACTGTAGAATTACATTTCCACTGGTTGCTAAACACTCTGCTTGTTTAGTTTCAGTCAATATATTCAAATGGATTTGCTTCACCTGGTTACCTTTAACCACTTGACCAACTGGTTTTGGTCTGCTGGTGTCTGATAACAATCTCGACTGTAATTGTCCTACTCTTTACACTTGTAGCAGACCAGCAGTGAGTCTTCTGTGTCTGTCTTGAGAACAGACTTCGGATGATGAGAGTTGTATTCAATTTACAGAGGAGTTACCTGAGCTTTGTATTGGCATAACCACTAGAAGGATTTCCAGTTGTAATGTTCCTAGAAATTTGGATGAGACCTGAAACCTGTGCGTTGTTGGCTCTGGTGCCACGACATTATAATTTCTTTTTATAGAAATATTAAAATCTTCAGCTTAATGTAGCAGCTTTGTCAAGTTTAACCTCTCTCTCTCTTGAGCTAAATCTTATGTGTTCAGGAATTCTATAAGATATTGATGTGGGACCTATATCTATAGAGTTCGTCATAGTTAACTTGCAGCCTCCAACCATCGTTTAAAACATCTTCTTACTTTTGTAGTTCACAACAATGTTCCTTTATCCCACTGGCATCACTGTGTAAATATTTAAGATGACATTCTGTTGAAGAGGTTAAGGACTTCTTCTATCATATGTCAGTTTATTCATATCTTCCTATCTTGAGGTCAGTGCTGCGCAAGTAATGACTATACGCGCTAAATGCAAGTCATTCAGTCAGTAGTTCTGCACAGAAGATCTGTGGGATTTTCATGGGACGTAAGAATATTTGTGCACTCACATCTACTCTTGATTGAATGGAATGTAATATGGAATTAGATTGGAAGGTCAAGCACTGGGACCTATGGTCATTCAATGAAAGGAAAACTGAGAGTTTGAAAGTTTTGAGAGGCTCTCGCGGTTGAGCACCTCGTCATTGTTAGAAATTGGAAAGTCAGACGGAGGAAGCGAATATGAATGAAGGGACAGTAAATGGAATGAAGAAGGTTGCAACTAGGGTCGAAGGGGCGCTGCAAGCAGTAAGTAATGCCGTCAGTGCACCTCACGCGGTGCAGGCATCTACGAGGCAATCGTGTACTGGTGCAGACTTAACTTGGTGTTAGTTAGTGCTATATTAACGGCAGGAAGTCCGCAATCACTCATTTTGATGCCCAGTTATTTGTTCCTCCTCCTGCATACGTTTTCGTCTCATTTGGAAAAGTCGTTTGACATCTATCACAAACCCATTGATAGGCCGGTTCGTTTTACAAGAACAATTTAAACACTAAAACTGATCATTTTCAGACTTTACGGCACTGACCATGAAAATTCTGCGTATTGTGTATATAAAGGCGCCCATGCAGCGCTTATACAGTATTGTCTTGCAACTAAATAGAACTTGACATCATTCAAGTATCAGCGCCTTTAACCAAAATGACTCTTACTTAGTCATTTCTCTGGGATTTTTTCTTAATAATTGCGGGATTCCTAGTGGGATCGTCCCCCAGTGGCTGTCGGCCTGAAACAGGAGATCAGCACCTGCCCCTACTGGCCTCCAGGCTCAGGAGGGTTTCACTAATGTGATGCTTGAAAACTTAGCTTACTAAGTTGACTTCATAGATTTAAGTTTCTAAGGCTATATTTAAGTTATATTGATCGGTATACTATTTTACGAAATGAAAAAATTACTAGATTAACAGACTCGGCCAAATGGTTCCTAAAGCTGGCGGCAGCCATGTCTCTCAGACGTTTCTCAGTTCTCAGCTGAGAGATCGATTCGTTTACTGATGATCTGAAACTATTTTGATTTAGCGTCGGTAGCAAATCTAATTTTTTTTTTTTTTTAGTAATGACTTGACTGAGCTGTCAGCCAGTCGCAGGCTGTATCGGGTGTCTTTATGGATTGCACCAAACTTGAATCGAAATGGATGATCCCCCTTGAAGTAAAAAAATGACCTACATGAATGACTTATGGAAGAATGTTGATAAATCTATGTGTTCTGGAGGCCTAAGCTTCCAGGGAATTGTACCAGAATTATCTCCAAGTTATGAAACTTTGAACCAACAGCGTTCTATTATGTCTTTCTTTGGCTTCCTCTTACTTCTCTAATGAACACCTTGATATTCTTTGAGCCTGAATTTCAGTGTTAGCCTTTAGTGAAAACTACTTGTTCCATATGAACGGGTTTCATTGTCTGAATAATAATAATAATAATAATAATAATAATAATAATAATAATAATAATATAATAATAATAATAATAATTCGCAAAGCATGAGGTGGCGTCTTGCCGTGTTTCAATATCATTCATTATTTTATAATTGCTGTTTAATTATTCTGTTACCAGTTCCTGATATCAAACGCGATTTACCCATTCTATAAGAATGGAAAGCAGCGTTCTCTTTCCTTCTTAAAATGCCTTTATGAGGCATTTTGCAAATCCAGTGCGTCAAGATTTAGCAGCGTTTAAATAAACGCTGATGGAATGAAATGAAACTGTGGATAACAATTAGTTCAATGACGCAAACCTATGTCAGTGATGAGACTCACTCTAATTTTTGTGAATTCTGAACATTCCTTCTGGTCTTTCCTTTGTAGCAATCAGAGAGCAGTCCCCCTCCCCCTCCACAACTTCCCTTAACCCCTCTATCTCCACGTGCTAAATTTAGCCCGCCATTCAAATGGAGACCACCACCACCTCCCCTCTTCACTCTCCTCACTCCGTAAATCAGGACTGGACCAGGTCCTTTGTCTCTCAGAGCAATATTTGTCAATGATACAGAAATGGAAATGGTCTCGTGAACGAACTCTAGATACAACTTTTGTTAGCTGAATATATATTTGAGCTATGAAAAATTATCAGTAACCTAGCATTCATGATTTCTATTTCAATCCATTTCACATGTTGGACAAAAACAAATCAAAATAGCAAGGAAGGAAAGGTGGAAATAAAATCAACCGAATCCAGAATATAAGACTGAGGCTAAACACTGACACCCTGCAGCAGGAACAGAAATGAAACCCCACACACACCATCCATACACTACACAAGTACAGGCGTTAATGAACAACAGAAAAATGAGACTTTAGAACACCCCTACTACTGTAACAATGATGAACAAGAGGAAGTTCCTTGCTCTGTCCCAGCATCACTTATGAAAAAGGATATAATTGATTTTCGAACACAGACACGGCTTACCATTAACCAATTAAGCGAAAATTAAAAATGATAACGTGGGTCTTCGACCGTTCGCTATAAAACACGTTGTATACAGTGCGGCGGGCGATGATATAACGACTTCTGAATTCGAGAACTGCTCATATTTGACCAAACTTGCCGTAGAACAACACCTGACTTCGTTATTTCAACCCGAGCATGCATCGTATCATGCATCATCACTCAGCCACAACAACATGGCACCGAGCAACAACAACAGCCCTTGTCTTCCAACATGCGAACTTCAATAACCGGAAAGCAGATGATGATTACGATGAATTAGCAACTGGTACGCATAAATAACAGGTGTTACAGCCACGTTCAACAAAGTAAGTGTATTCAAAATATACTTTGTTCCTAGGATGTACCTGTGAAAACAGCCTTAGCACAGTAGCATAGATTGAGTCATCAACGAACTCCAATTACAGGACAGAACTGCAATGACATATGTCGATTATGATATTATTATTTCCCGGTCTGACAACAGTTAGGCTCAGTTATATAGATTATCACCAGTGAGAAAATTAATGGAAAAATCAAACGGGCCATGAACCTGATTAAGCTCTCTTATTTAAGAACAAACGGGCTGGTCTGTGGACGATGCAGACAGAGAGGGAAGAGGAAGGATTCACAGCAATATAGACAACCTGATGCAAGGGTTGAACTGTATCGCCAACAGCGGGTCAAGCCTGAGAGTGGGATCTGTGTAATACGACGTGGTCCACTGAAGACAACAATTGAATGATAATTTTGACATCAATTGAGTAAATGGTACGACAACAATTCGAATAGTGATTCTGACATCATTTAAATGATAATTTGACACCAATTGAATTATAATTTTGACAACAATTGTGAATGATGATGGTAATATATTGAATGATAATTTCGACGCCATTTGGATGATAGTTTGACACCAATTGAATGATAATTTTGACACCAATTGAATGATAATTTTGATCTCAGGTGGATATTCGGTACGACATAAATGATGAATTGTTATCAACTGAATGATGGTTTGGCATAATAAGTTAACAAAGGCGCCAGTGGTGGTCAGCAGCTCAGTCGTCTGATGAAAACTTGAGAGGAGGAAAATCAATATAATATATTCTGTACACAAATGCTACAGGCGCTCAGATTCTCTGACAAGTAAGACTGGTTTTGGTTCAGCAGGAGTCTTCATTAATGACTTCTCTGTCTGGGACTGAATATTTCACTATTGCACCTCAAAGCACAGAAGAATACAGGTATGACAATTCAGGGGAGGGAGGAGGAGAGCTATTCTGTGTTGCATGAGCATTTATTGCGATATTTGTCCATAACACATTATAATTGCTTCTGGCACACAACTTTTGATTGCAGAATAAAACTGTAGCTATTTCGTGGATTGTGTAATATTCTGTATCAAGTTTTTTTTTTTTTTTTTTACTTTTATGTCAAATCAGTATTGTAAAAACAAAATATATTATCCACTTCAATCAAGAGAATACGAAATACAAGTGTACCAGCATGACACAAAGAATAACTCTATTCTCTCTCTCTCGAAATAATAAATATACTGGAGAAGATCTGCTATCACAAGGCACCCCCTTTTGTGAAGGCTTCTCCAGGAAAAGATTAAGCGACTTCAAAGTGTCAAATATGACACCCAAAACCCTTTCAACACTTCAGACAAGAGACGTTAGGAACACCCATAATGATATTATCATTTATCCTGCCATCTGCATACAGTGAACATTTTAATCTATTTCAGCGACAGTCGGGAAAACGGAATCAGTTTCCATCACTCGAAGGACCAGACTGTAGGACATAAGGATACTTACCTCCATTATAGAACACAGTTAGGAGAATAACACCGACATGCCATCAACTGATATCTCATTATGGGTGATTGTTTGTTTGCACTAAACGAGGACCTATGAAGTCCTGTAAGATATAAATTAAAGCCAGCTTTCTGTCCTACTATAGTCACTCTAGTTCTCTTTAAAAACATTTATTTCATAAATCACTAACCTAATATATACGGAAGATTCAGTCAGTTTCCCTACTGAAATTGTCGGCCATTAAACCATTTCTCTGGGCGCTCAACTCGATGGTTTCAAATCTTTATCTTTGTATTTCTAGACTTAAACCAGCGACCTACACATAAATAATGGACGAACCCAAACCACAACAAAACTACTTTTTCCCCAACGACATGAAAAATGTGGTAAAATCCACGAACATTGTGAGATCACGACAGCCAGGCACAGTCATGATCGTGACACTGCTCCGCTTTGCCTTTTCCGTCACTTGCTGAGTTCGCCTGCTATATAACACTGGCTGATAGAAACGTCCGTGATCCTCCTTACTGGACATTGGAAGGGCCAAACCATCTGATTGGCTGAGCGAGGGCTTATTTGACTTGCATTACATTATTGTAAGAACACTTGAATGATGAAAATATGTAAAAAAATAGCTCTGCAGGGCTTTCATACAAAATGAATTAGTGGCTCAGTTCGGTGGGCAGAAGAATGTCTATTTCCGTTACCTTCTCTTGCTTCTTCCTATTATGACTCAGCTATTAAATGTTCTTTCTGACATAGTTTCAGATGGTGTTTGGTGACTTATATTTTCATGGATGGTTTATCTTCTGATAAATAATAATATCAAAAAATAATAATAATAATAATGACATTATTATTATTATTGTATTAATGTAACAACATGCGTATTAATATAAAGTTAAATTTGAAAACGTATTACTAATACGTCTGAGTGTTTGTACATATTACTGTAAATGTAAATGATAAGCATGAATATGATTCAAGGTGTACAAAGGCTTTGTTTCATTTTATAACATACACTTAAATAATATCAATACCTCTCGGTAATAGTTTCTATATCGTAATATTAATAATAGGGTCTTATTAAAAAGGATAAATGCTGTGCAATTTATACTTATATAGTGTCTTTTTACCTATACTCTGCTTGATTACTTTCAGGCTCAATATGATGAAATCATTGCTATATTTGATATTATGTTGGAAAAGGACAATTATTGGAATAATATCAAATGCTTTTATTAAAATATCAATCGAAATGTTTAAATGCAGTTCAGGATTTCTATTGCTTTGTACCATCGACATGTTTGAAACCAGCTCGTTAGTCATCCTCTGGTGTGGTTGCAGAAATTCTGAAGAAAGCGATATTTGTTGTTATATTATGGTAAGCCCATCTTGTGTTGGCACGGGCCTTCCATGTTTGGCCCGTGAGTTAATTAAGTGTGATAATGATGACTCTGTGTTCAGCTGGGCCTTTCCTTGTTGACCAGTAGGTGATCAAAGATCAGAAGGTCATTTGTTACTCGGAAATTTGAAAGAGATTTAGTAGTAGAGACAGTTGTGGATGGAGGATGATCTGTTGTAGTGCAGGAGGCCATCATGCTCACAGATAGTTATGATTTGAAGATGTAGGCACTAAAAAATAGAAAACATTGGTCTGGGTTATTAACTTCATATAGACCTAAGTCCTGCAGAAGTGTTCTTTAGTGGTAGTGTTTAGTTGAATAAGACAGATGATGTAGTATGAGGCCTTACAGTGAGGATGGGATGAGTGAGGAGGATGATGATTGGTAATTCACGAAGACATCTTGTTTACATTTTATAGTGTGACATGAAATCATATCATTACCAGGTTGTTTAGTTATTACATCTGTGTTCATAGCATTACATTATAATTCATGGAGTAAGTGAGTTTGATATTCTGTTCTTTGTTCTATCTTTGGTGCAGTGAGATTACTAGCAGCTGGGCATGTGTGTCGATGTACTCGACTATTTACCAACTTTACATGATACCTTTGCTATTTGCTGCATCTGGTGAGTTACATCAGCTTTACTTCTGCCCCTCCCCAAACAGTGCTGTCTCACATTGTAATTGTGCAAGAGGCTTTGTGTGTTCTTTGCTGTTACTCACATAGACCTGACACCAAATTTGCTCATTCCAAACATCCTAACAACAGTCTGAATACATACAAGGCTAGTTTCTCAATTGTGGCCTCCTATCTGCGGGAGGCACTGGGTCGTTCTTGTTGTACCATCAGCTGATCGAGAGGTGATCTGTGTGTGCCAAGTGAATCTTCCAGCATGTTTGCTTTCATAGGCAGTTTATGGCATTTTGATCTGATGATGGTGTATGTGATCCTGCACTCCATCAGTAGCGCGCATGCTCTCAGCTGTTCATCAACTTTATATTTTGCAGAATTCTATATGACTCATTATCCAGTTATGATGACTGATCTGCCTCTTTCTTGTACTGGTAAGCAAGTGACTTGATCCATCAGCAAGGCCATGATACTCTTCAAATTTAATTGTTTTAGAGCCTGCATGATTTAGGTCGTGGATGATGACCTGATCTTCTCATTTTCAGAGTACAGTGGTGCCTGTCTTACCTTATTCTGAATTCTGTCTCATGTTTGGGCTTTGGTTGATGTTCTCAACATGTGAAATTGTTTGAATACTGCTGCTCAATTTGTATCTGGATCTGATTTCATCAAATTGCTTAAACATGTTTATTTTAGTTCAGTCAGTGTTCTAATACAATGACTCGTGTTGCACTAATATGGTTCTCCTCTTGACAGTCATGCCTTTCTAAGGAAGGTGTGGCAATGGGATTTTGTAATCCATAGGAACTGGATATATTACACATCCTGCGCTGTACGGTCTCATGTTCAGCATTGCTTCTGCCATATGCTCTTGATGTTGTCATTGATTGTTAGTTTGGGCTCGAATCTCTGGATGTTTATTTGGTTCTCCTTGTTCTGGTGTAGGGTCAAGTCTCTCTGAGAGGAAGATTTTTACTTATTGTATGCTGGCGCTGGCACATGCAATCTATCTTTGCACTTGGCATATTTGATTATCAAATGCAGTTGTAACAGTCTTGTCACGCCCAGATTTTGCCCCAGGCGTTGTTGTGAAAGTGACAAATTACTGAAAAATCTGTGCAATGACAATCTTCTCTCGAAGAAGAACTCAATCTCAGACAGAACAGGGAAGAACTGAGCAAAATTTGTACGAAAGTGAAAATATCCAATGCCATTTAAATGAAAGGTTTGTAGGTGATCCGTCAGGCCAGGCTCTTATTCTTCGTAAGAACGAAGAAGAAAATGGGGCCCTTTACTCCTCACCACGTGAAGGAACCTACTGAGGGGGAATAGGGCCCAGGACCTGCATTTGGGGGCACTAATTATCAATATATATATATATATATATATATATATATATATATATATATATATATTGTGTGTGTTTGTTTGTGTAGTGTGCATGTGTGTACACAGACATACACATATATATATAGGTATTAAAAAGTTCCACTGATAT
>NC_089799.1:2212500-2267500 GCF_040412425.1 Macrobrachium rosenbergii
TCTTTTCACAATGACAGTGATATAGATTTTTGTTCCAGTTTCTTTTAACGAAGGATTAATCTCTTTTAATGTATATAGCTATCAGGAATGTGAAATGAAGGATGCACCATCACCCCTGGCCTCTCTGAAGGTTATAGCCCGGATTCATTAGCCATGGCTGTATCTAACTCTGTCACTCAGTCTGAAAATACAAGAAATGTAAAATGAAAAATAAGTTAATAGAAACTTAAAATAATGTACTTGGAGATAGGCTATAGCAGAAAACTCATAACTCTCCATTTGTTCTGTGGAAGGGGGCTTCTAATTTTCTGAAATGCCTGGTATATACTGTATATATATATATATATATATATATATATATATATATATATATATATATATATATATATACATATATATACATATACATTGCCATTATATATATATATATATATATATATATATATATATATATATATATATATATATATATATACAGTATATGTGTAGAGGTGTGTTCCTTCAGCCTCTTCTGTGAACTTGAAAGAGGAGCTGTGGGCAACAACACTGTGTACAAGTGATCCTTAATTTGACTGGAGTGAGTTCATCCCTTGTGGTGCTTATAGGATTAATAGCTTGAGAGAGAGAGAGAGAGAGAGAGAGAGAGTAAAGGTATGATGTGCGTGTTTGTTACTATATACCTAAAGGTTTTACACTGGATAGTTTACTCACTAGCCCGTGTATACCTATTACTATAGCGTTATGTACTGCCAAGAGACACAGTTGTACAAGCAAGAATGCACATATTTGCATGCAACTAAACACAATTTATGCATATGTTTATTTATTTACTTATACACATACACGTATAGGGAGAGGAAGAGCAACACTAAAACGGCAAGTATCCATACTGCTTCTCTCATTGTTACATGCTTCTTCTCTCATTGTTATCATACTTCTTCTCTCATTGCTAACATACTATTTCTCTCATTATTAACATACTTCTTCTCCCATTGTTAACATACTTTTCTCATTTTTAACATACACCTCTCATTGTTAACATACTTCTCATTGTTAACACTTCTCTCATTGTTAACATACTTCTCTCATTGTTAACACTTCTTCTCTCATTGTTAACATACTTCTCTCATTGTTAACACTTCTCTCATTGTTAACATTACTCTCTCGTTGTTAACATAATTCCCTCATTGGTAACATACTTCTTCTCTAATTGTTAACATACATTTCTCATTGTTAACATACATCTTCTCTCATTGTTAACATACTTCTCTCATTGTTAACATACTTCTCTTATTGTTAACATAATTCTTCTCCCATTGTTAGCATACGTCTCTCATTGTTAACACCTCTTCTCCCTTTGTTAACATACTTCTCACATTGGTAACATACTTCTCTCATTGGTAACATACTTCTTCATTCGTTGTTAACACTTCTTTGTTAACATACTTCTACTCTCATTGTTAACATACTTCTCTCATTGTTAACATAATTCTTCTCTCATTGTTAACATACTTCCCTTATTGGTAACATACAATTCTCTCACTGTTAACATACTTCTCTCATTGTTAGCATACTTATTCTCTCATTGTTAACATACTTTTAACATTGTTAACATACATCTCTCATTATTAACACATCTTCTTTCATTGTTAACATACTTTTCTCATTGTTAACATACTTCTCTCATTGTTAACACTTCTTCTCTCAATGTTAACATACTTCTGCACTCATTGTTAATATACTTCTCTCATTGTTAGCATACTTCTCATAGTTAACATACTTTTACATTGTTAACATACATATTCTCTCATTGTTAACACTTCTTTCATTGTTACCATACTTTTCTCATTGTGAACATACTTCTTCTATCATTGTTAACGCTTCTTCTCTCATTGTTAACACACTTCTCTCATTGTTAACATACTTCCTCTTTGTTAACATACTTCTCATTGGTAACATACTTTTCTCATTGTTAACACATCTATCATTGTTGACATACTTCTTCTCTCATTGTTAACACCTCTTATCTCATTGTTAACATACTTCTCTCAATGGTAACATAGTTCTCTCATTGTTAACACATCTTCTCTCACTGTGGACATACTTCTTCTCTCATTGTTAACACTTCTTATCTCATTGTTAATATACTTCTTCTCTCATTATTAACACTTCTCTCATTGTTAACATGCTCCACTCATTGGTAACATGCTTCGTTTCTCATTGTTAACACTTCTCTCATTGTTAACATACTTTTCTCATTGTTAACATACATCTTCTCTCATTATTAACACTTCTCTCATTGTTAACATAATTTTCTCATTGTTAACATACATCTTCTCTCATTGTTAACATATTTCTCTCATTGTTAACATACTTCTCTTATTGTCAACATACTTCTCTCATCGTTAACATACTTCTCTCTTTGGTAACATACTTCTCTCATTGTTAAAATTTCTTCTCTCATTGTTAACATACTTCTTCTCTCATTGTGAACGTACTCCTCTCATTTGTAACATAATTATCTCATTGTTAAGATTTCTTCTTTCATTGCTAACATACTTCTCTCATTGTTAACACTTCTCTCATTATTAACATACTTCTCTCTTTGTTAACATACTTCTCTCATTGTTAACATACTTCTCTACTTGTTAACATACTTCTTCTCTCATTGTTAACATACTTTTCTGATTAACATACTTTTTCTCTCATTTTTAATATACTTCTTCTCTATTTGTTAACACCAGTAGATTCGTTTTTCTATTGAATATTGGCTTTTTTCTTTGTTGTGAAATGAATTTACTGACACAATCATCTCTTGTCAATGACATCGTAGGAGATGAAGGGAGGGAAAGTAAGGACGTCTTCCCTGAGACGAGATCTTCTTCAGGATAAGCTACAGTGAACTGTCGTCGGCTAACGTCGAGTGAGTACAAATAGAGTTTTAGGTGTAAAAATAATGAAAATGTAGCATGCCTTTCTACTTTCGTTGACTCACATCGAAGACAAATAGAGTTTTAAGGTGAAGAATTAGTCAAAATATAACATGCCTTGCTGCTTTCGTTAACTCACATTGAAGACAAATAGAATTTAAAAAGGTGTAGAATTATTAGAAATATAGCATGCCTATCTGCCTTGTTTTTAATGGAACATGAATAATGTAATAACAATATCCAGTTTATTTAAAAACTTTATATGATTGAAATCGCATTTGTAATTAAATATTAATGCGTATGAAATCATTGTAATTGCATTTGTAACTGGCACCTCATGTAAATAATTTCAATTGAAATTTCAGTCGCCTTAATAATAAGCGTAATTAATCCAAACCCAGCAGCAGGTGCCAAGCGTTGAGGAATTTTGGGCGTTTTTGGCTAAACAGACCTCAGTGCTAAGCGACATCTTTTCTCGCGAGCACAGCCAGGCATTCTCCGATTGCACCGCCTCCTCCAATGGAAAGATCTGAATGGAAATGCCTCGTGAATGAATCTATTTTAAACTAATGGACTCTTAAATGGGATATTTCCGGCTAGTAGTGGAAAACGGAAAACATTTGTGTTAGCTTAATGTGTGCGTTTGTGTGTGTGTGTATGTATATGTATATATATATATATATAATATATATATATATATATATATATATATATATATATATATATATATATATATATATATATATATATATTATATATATATATCGACAGAGAGAGAGAGAGATAGATATGTATTTGATGGTTTATGAAAGAAACTATTAACTGCACGGTCAAAGGCTTTAGGCATCACACTTATGAAAATGCGGAAACGGACCATTGTTCCAGGCGAAACAGACATTTTGAGGATTTCTCTGTATTCCATGATTTCTTTGGAGCACGTAACCTTCCACTGCAAGGCTTAAGGGTGACCGTGAATGCTTTTGAAAAGTGTGTGTGTGTGTGTGGGTGGAGGGGGGGCGTTTGTATAGTTACAGAGTACAGGTGGGAGAGATGGGATCCTAACCTGTACAGTAATGCGCTCCAGACACCTTGAAGTGCTTTTTCCTTTGCCCATCGTTTTGTTTTCATTTTTCCCATTGGATATTTCTTTATTTTTGTTTAAAGTCTGTTGGTCGAATCATTAGTATTGTAATTCACCAATGAAAAATGGGAGTAATAATAAATATTGCGTTGATCTTTCAAATTCTCTCTTTTCGTATGCAGAATTTCAGTTTTCTACAACAAAATAGTTACAGTAATGAAACATATGAAATAACAAACGAGAAAAAAGGCAGGGGAAGGATTTCGAGGCACTGGGAAAGAAGAAAAAATAAAACTGCTTTAAGTATTATATTTCACGCATGCTAGGAAATGAATTAAAACGATTAAGAAAACAGGAACTGGGATTAAAGGAGGGGCGCTAATGCCACTTGATTCTCAAGACTTCCAGGTGTCTCTAAGAGACTGCAAGGATAAAAGGACTAAAAAACCAAACAGCAATAAAAGCAGATAAAAAGGCCTAAAAGGGTCAGTAGGGGAACTTCAGAAGGGAAGTAGAAAACGGTGCCCTCTCTCTCTCTCTCTCTCTCTCTCTCTCTCTCTCTCTCTCTCTCTCCTCTCCTGCGAGACTACATGATAGTTGAAGGTACATTGCCCCTACAGTATGTATGGTCATTGTGTTTTGAAGCCTTAATATGTTGCATAGATTAGGCCATATGTTCAGATTGTAAGGTGAAAGGTAATATCAGACTTGCAAGGAGAAAATTTATCTTATATTTTCATGAAATCTAACACACACACGCATATATATATATGTATATATATATATATATATATATATATATATATATATATATATATATATATATATATATATATATATATATATATATATATATATATATATATATATACACACACACACACACACACACACACGTGTTGCGTGTGTGAAATGCTGCATTCCTCGCGTACGTTTTTTATTTTTTAATTAACCCTTTACTGTATGACCTGTTAGCGTTGCTTTGTATAATATTAAAACTATCATTGGGTCCTTTTTTTATTATATCTCATGATTCCAGATTGAGAAACTTGGAAAAAACGGGCCAAGCAATTCATGCATGGAATTGCAATTTGCTTTACATTGCAGTCATTGGGCTGCCTCCGCCACGTCAAAGCAATGAAGCATAATTATACGCTCGATCTCACGTGTATACAAATATAGGCCAGAGCCAATTTATTATTGCATTCCACACAAACACACACACACACACACACCCCAACAAACAAGCAGACAGTTTCCAATTGATAAGGAAGTTGTGTTTTGTAAAAGGCTGAGCATAAAAACAACTTTGAAAGGGTGATAGATTTTAATGCTCGAGGCAAGAGGTCGGAAATGTAACTGGAACAGTAACCAGCAGAGAGAGAGAGAGAGAGAGAGAGAGAGAGAGAGAGAGAGAGAGAGAGAGAGAGAGAGAGAGAGAGAGAGAGAGAGAGAGAGGGGGCGATTAATTACAATGATTGTTCAGACTGAGAAGATTCTTGGAAATAAGTCTTTTGGGGTCTTGCCAGAAAATGTTTTATAAAGATATTTTCTGTCATTGTATTCTTCTTCCTTGTTGAAGACTACCATTCGCTCTCGTGCAGGATTTTCTCGCTGACACCATAATCCCGGGTTTATGCGTTGTCCATTACATTGAGGAAAGTTTTTCTGCTAGACTAGATGATCTGCTGTTTATAGAGGTGGCAGCATTTTTACATTTTAATCAGTGAGGGCAGTCATTCATATCAGGGAGCAAGATTTACCCTTCCACGATCTTGGAAAGTCCTGTTTCCTCATAGCAACAGCTGTGCGACGCTGTGGTGAGCACAAACACATGCACTATTCAAGGTGAACTGCCATTGTCAGGTATTGTTGCAAGTTATGTTGGTGTGAAAATATAGAAAATATTTCATTCGAAACTCTGGAAGCTCCCAACCGTCTCAGTTTCCATTGTACTGCTAATAGGATAATGTCTACGCCAATGGGAACCGTGACAGCAACACATTCATATTTATGTTACATTGGGGAGAAATAGCACATAGATCAGCCAGCGTTCTCATCGGGAAAAGGGCGCTTTGGGAGAATACTTCTTCACTGACGATGCTTTTTCATAGGATGAAAGTATGTGAAGTGTATATACTCCTTAGTGAACTGTGGTTTAGAATCGGTAGAAGTTCGCGCGTGATTAGAAAATCCATGTTGGACTTAATCAAGGTGAAATTTAGTATGTGAAGGGGATTTCCCCTATTAGAGGGTGATTTATGAATCCACCGATGTATTAGGTGGTTTAAATGTATTGATGTTAATATGAAACTTTTATGATGTAGGTAGCGCAGGTTTTATATGATCTGCAGTGGTGTTTAAATCAGTAGTTAACTGTGCAGATCCAGCTTACCTTACCTTTGTTTATGATGAAGCAATGACAGTTTTATATGTTTGTTTTATTGACTCTTGAATTTGCAGTGCTGCTCATCGATCCACCGGGCTTCCGGGCTTTCAATAGCGCCTTGGATGTAGTAAGATTTCCTTTTATATAATTCTTTTAGTATTTGACAAGCATACAAAGTGTGAATATTTACGATTCAGCCAAACAGAGTGAGGTTCTTAGTTGCTAGCGTTATCATTTCTACAGTTATTATTATCAGAGGATCTGATATCCATGGTAGTGTAATTCTGTTGTAATTTATAGGCATTGGATTTTATTTTTATTTCCTTTAGACCTCAGTTGTTTGTTGATTCCTCTGTAAATGTTCATAAAAGGATCCTCTGTTTGTGGCGTAGTGGAGATTGAGCTGACCAAACTTTCCTCGCAGTTATTATTACGACAACAGCACGCTATGAATCTCTCTCTCTCTCTCTCTCTCTCTCTCTCTCTCTCTCTCTCTCCGTTTTGTCCGATCTGGGGCTTATGAAGCTTCATAGTGCTAGAGATCTCATTACCCAATTTGGGTCTGCAAATTTCTGAACAAACTTGGATTTTGGAGGTGAAAGATGATGTCGCTGTATTAATCTTGTGTTGGGGATCGCCTGCAGAAAACGGCTCATTAGGGACGCTGGGAAATTCTCTCTCACGTCTGCACAAGGTTCAGAAGTTTGATTTGGTTCTCGGCGGGCGGTTTGTGCCATCTTTTTCGCGTTGTTACATATGTATGCCTGGTCTGCATGCATGCGTGCTCCTTGATCTCAAACTCTGCATACACACACACATACACACACACACACACACACACACACACACACTACTGTGGACAAACATAACTACGTTGTTGAAGAACAAGAGCGTTCTGTCACAAATTTTAGAAATCTCTTGCTCTCATTCACTGGAACTGTTCTAACACTCTTGGCCCTTTGTGAAAAATTTATGGAAAATGAGTCTGTATTTAAAGGTGTTTTAGCTCCACTTTCTTGTATTATGTTTATGTGAATATATATATATATATATATATATATATATATATATATATATATATATATATACAGTATATATATATGTTTGTGTGTGTGCATGCACGATTTGGCTTCAAAAGTTTTTACTTATTGATTGTTCAATAAAGGAAATATCTGCATTGACAAATCTTATGATTTTTAGCTGTGTATAATGCACTTTTAGTAGCATGACTTGTTTTTGTGCAATTATCCTTGTATTTATTTTTTGCCCATCTCAGTACTTAATCATTTCCAGAGTTAAATGTATGAATGGTAAGTGTTGAAGAGGCATTGCATGGAGATTCCTTCACTTCCTCCCCTACTATGTCTTCGTAAACTTACAGTAATTAACTGTACAGAAAGGAGAATTACAAGCAGAGGGAAAGAATGACGTTGCTTTCTTATTAGGGGAACTGTCATTCGTTTTTGGTCTCTGACACCGTATTAATTAATGATGCCTACGGAGGCACCCAAGCAAGCTCTTTTTAAGTTCCTGTCTTCTATCTTTTTGGTTATAGTATATCATCATCGTGGCGGTCTCGTATTTTACATGGGAATTATATAGTTTCTTTTA
This sequence comes from Macrobrachium rosenbergii, assembly GCF_040412425.1. Lineage (NCBI taxonomy): Eukaryota > Metazoa > Arthropoda > Malacostraca > Decapoda > Palaemonidae > Macrobrachium > Macrobrachium rosenbergii. The sequence continues at coordinate 2,220,512 of NC_089799.1, forward strand.
TTCACAGGCACCTGTCCAATATCCGATGCCTCTCGCGATGTTGATCATTCACAAAGTTTTGAAATACCTTTCGCTTTTCTCTCAACGAATTTCTATTCTCATTACTGTAATTACGCTATGGTGAGCTTGCTATCCCACCCTCCCATATTTTCTTTTCCATATGATTCTGTAACTGAAAATCGTGGTTATCTATTCGTGTTTAGATTTAAGTATTTCTCCCCTCTTCAAAGTTTTTCTTTTCTTAAAGGACTTCTATAGTTATTTCCTTTTACGTTCATATACTTCTAATTTAACAAAAACACATTTAAAGTATCTGGCCGATGTCGTTTGTTACAGTATAAGAGATAAGCCAGTCTCACATTTCATTCATCTACTTACTAATGCCGTCAGGTAGAATATAACAATATAATATATACTGTATATATATATATATATATATATATATATATATATATATATATATATATATATATATATATATATATATATATATACATAAATCCTTTTTGTACGAAATTCTTTTGATCTAATTTTGTCTGTCATCATTATCGCTTAGCGTAAGACTAAATCCAAACTGGAAACTTTTTTAAGACACTTTCTTTGCAGTTGTATCGTAATGATTATTCTTTTTTTTTATATTTTATTTTGTATACTAATGTATTGTTTGATAATGTGAAGAATCTGTTTTATGCGTTGTTCTCTCTTTGAACCTCCTTCTTCATTCACTCATTACGATTGCCTTTGTGTTCAACATTTATATTTGAAGTGAAGTTAATTAACTTTTTATTTTATTGCTTCGCCGATTTTGAGACTGAGATCAGTGTTTTCTTTACGTTCATTTTTTTTTATAGTAATATTGAAATTTTTTTTTTACCTTAGACAACTAAAAATAGAGATTTATATAATGTGAATGATTTCCATTGTAATTATAATAATGAAATATATTATATAAATATTATATATATATATATATATATATATATATATATATATATATATATATATGAATGTCTTTTCCTGTAATACTATTATGTAATATGAATATAAGAAAAGCCCATAAAACACTATTTAAACATTGAAGCCATATATTTCGGGCACTAGCTTCTGTGCCCCTGTTCACTGAGTAAGAATATGGACAGGTGGAAAGTTACAATGGTATATATACAAAAACATAAAGGTGTGGCCCTAGGCCTCCGATGTCATGGAGGTGGCGTTTCTTAAGAAGGAGGAGAATGACCAAATTCCCTAGTGGTTTTTGGCCTCATTAGCTCCCGTTTGGCGATGGATCTGGCCACACGTTTATGTTTTTGTATATATACCATTGTAACTTTCCACCTGTCCATATTCTACCAGTGAACAGGGCACAGAACCTAGTGCCCAAAAATATGGTTTCAACGTTTAAATAGTGTTTTATGGGCCTTCTTATATTCATATATATATATATATATATATATATATATATATATATATATATATATATATATATATATATATATATATATATAATATATATATATATATATATATATATATACATATATATATATACATATATATATATATATATATATATATATATATATATATATATATATATATATATATATATATATATAGGCTATATATATATATATATATATATATATATATATATATATATATATATGTATATATATTATATATTTATATATATATATGTGTGTGTTTTTGTGTGTGTAGGTATATCTATCTATCTATCTATCTATCTATCTATCTATCTATCTATATATATATATATATATATATATATATATATATATATATATATATATATATTAATATATAGTGCCATGAAGAGTGATTGTCGCCAACAATCAAAAATCCCAGAAACAACATGATTGTTACTGTCAGAGTTGTTATTTTTGATTGTCATAATCATACGTCCAGCAACGATGTACCCTTCACTGTTTTACTTCCCGAGGAGGACCTCTCTTCCTCCCCCCATGCATCCATGCGTGGGTGGGGGCCTGGGGCTCTCAGTTTACCATTATTTTTCATACGAGTTGCAGGTGTTTTCGTGCGGTCGCCCTTGGATTTTTGGCCATTGTAACAAGTGATGGTGGGTAATACGCATATAACTGACACACAAATATCGCAGATAGTTGCCCTTTATAAGCAGGCAATTCCCACAAAGAAAATTGCAGCTACTCCTGGGCTACATGTCCGAACAGTGCAGAGATGGGTTAAGAAGTTTAAGGAGGGTGGCAAGAAGGCTTCTCCTACCGTCCGGACCACCACTGGAAGGAAGCGAAAACTGACCGACTGCTTCGTATTCAACTTGAGAAGAACCCTAGGATCTCGTCTAAGCAGTTGAAGGACCAAAACCCAAAAGTTTTTTCGGTGGTGTACCAGCACCCTCCGAAGTACCCAGATACTGTTTTGGGCACTGCTGCTGTGTTGCCAAGTGCAAGCCACTTCTCACACGTCGCCACAAAAGAAATCGCCTCTCTTGTGCCCGTCGTATTTTACGTCAGTTTTCGTTTGAACAGTTTAAAGCAATACTGTATAGTGACGAAGCTACCTTCGTTGTTCAGCAGGTGTCACTAGGAAGGTGTACAGGCACCGTAAAAATGACCCTTATGCCACGAAATATGTGGATTCGAGGGTAAAGCACCCTGATTCTCTCATGTTTTGGGGTTGTTTTTCATATGAGGGTGTTGGGGAGTTGGTAACACTTCCTAAGAATGTTACTATGAACAAGGAGCGGTACTGTGAGTTGTTGGTGGAGCATTTAGTGCCGTGTATGATTAAGTGTAAGGCTCGCTACTTTATGCAGGATGGGCATCGTGTCACAGGGCACAAATAGTGAAGGATTTGATTAAGTTCTTAAGGGTTGCCTTCATTGAGGGTTGGCCTGGCAATAGCCTGGATTTAAATCCAATTGAGAACCTTCTGGGCATTATAAAGTACAAACTTCAGGACCACGATATCTCAACCCTGGAGAAGCTTGACATATTTGGGATAATTTTCTCAAATACCTGGTCGGCAATCGACTGTGATTTGTTGCAACGAGGGTGGAATGGGCGATGGAGTTAATATCATCTAAATAAATTCTTGTGTGCTTTTCGTGCTGCAGAAGACAATAGGGCGACTGATACTGTAACCACTATCATAGTCCATAATATTTGTGTGTAGCCGTTTGTCTGGAAATTCTGTTGTCAGCTACGAAGTTAATAGGATTTGTGAAATGATCAAACAAAATATGAGTGAGAACCTGTTTATACCATCTTCAATTATTTGTTACCTTGAAATGAGGATTTATGTTTTGCAACCATAAATCTCTTCGTGTCATCCTCTCCTGGAATTGTATACACTATTCCAATGGAAATTATCATTTGCTAGAGTGATGAAAGGACTTCATCCTCTGCTCGAGTCAAACTTTCCCATTATCCGTATCCACCTCTTGAGTTTCCCCTCCAACAATTATGTAATTCTCCATAATGACTAGGTGGGGTGAGAGAGAGAGAGAGAGAGAGAGAGAGAGAGAGAGAGAGAGAGAGAGAGAGAGAGAGAGAGAGAGACAGTCAGTGTCATTATTCTCAATTTTTATTGAAACATGCATCGCATTTACATTCTTATTTAGTAAGCTGGAACGATTACACGACTTAAGAAAAAGTAGTATAGCAATAAATTTACAGGAGTATGCTTGCTCCTCTCTCTCTCTCTCTCTCTCTCTCTCTCTCTCTCTCTCTCTCTCTCTCTCTCTCTCTCTCTCTCTCTTTCTCTCTCTCTCTCTAGAAAGGGAGAGACTATGGAATGCAGAAGAATCCTCTCTGTGCGTCAACTCAGATAGGTAAAAGCGAAAGTTCACTAGTACTGCATGTGTTCCTTTTTGCTTTGCTTAAATCCCTCTTAGATTTTCTGAATAAACTGTTATGGAAATTGTCCAAACCTATATTATAGGCCTCTTGGAAATGTGAATAATAGGCCTACTCTAAATAATAATTATGTACCGATTTCCGCTGGAAATGATGGTCCGACGAATGATTGTTAAGTCTTTTTGTTGAAATAGAAACTTCAGCAGAAGTAGTAAATAGTGAACTATGTTGAAAAGTGATGCTATGAAAATTTTTGAGCGCAGGTGGTGGATAGTCAAGTACTTGTTTGCATCAAAGTGTATTGCATTTGCCCTGTTAAAATCATGGAATAGTTTATTTCATGTTTTTTTTTCAAGTACCTGGTTACCTGGTTATTACACAATTAATAAGACCAAAAAGTTACTTCACTTCAGCCAGACACTTGAAACCTCATAACAAAAATATTAAGACTGAATACTCTAAAGGTACAGTGATCCCTTAAAACTTGCTTATCACTTGAAAAAATCAATCCAACTTTATCAAGTTATGGGTGAGGTAACAACTAATAAGCTATAAACAGACTAGTGGAAAATGGGTATCACTTCATCAAACACTATAACGGTTTCCCTGGTTCTATTTCACTTTGATAAAGGAGAACCAGGCAGATATATCACTTACCTTGTACACATTCATTAATTTCTCTAATAACTGGTGGTCAAAATGAAATACTGTGCTTTTAAAACTTTAAACAGACAAATTTATTTCTAAGTTCAAAAGTTATAGAAGTTCACAATCTCAAAAAGGTTTACTATTACTTGACAACAGAGTAAGATTTAAGCATTTCTTAATCAAGATTAATTCAAAAAACTTTAACTTATCAAGAAAGCAATTTGGTTAAATATATTTCAAACCATTAACCCTCACTCAAGTTTTAAATATAAGTCTGAACATCTGCAATTAGCCCAAGTATTCACTAAAACATTAATAAATGGGAGTCAATACAGGTATTCACTAAAATCTCAATAATAAGTATGCACTAACAAAATGCTAAGTAATCACGAACACAAACTTTGGAAAACACTGTGTGATTATAAAATTAGAGCAATATAATAACACAGACATATAAGAATGAAATATGCAACAATGGAAATATACCAACAGCAATTTCACTAAGACAAAAATATGTTTAAAGATCATATCAGTCTTTCAAAAGATTACCTTCACTTTTAAAAAAAAAGGCTAAACTCATGTCTGTCTAAAACTTCCTCAAAGTCACAATTATTTGCACTTAGTAAAATATAGTTAGCAGCAAGACACATTAGAACTCACTATAAGAGACATTATCTACCTATTATCTCAAAATAATAATTCTCCATCACTATAACAGTACAAAACATATCAAGTAAGAATCTGACCTTCTTCAACAGAAAATAGTAAAACACATTTTCACAATGCTTGCACAATATAACCACCTTAGATCATTCTTACAAAATGTATACACTTCATGGGTGAATTTGACAAAACTTATGTTTTTGTGGAAGGAGGATAACCAACTTCATATATATATATATATATGTATATATATATATATATATATATATATATATATATATATATATATATATATATATATGTATATATATATATATATATATATATACCCTTTTGACACAATACTTTTTCCAGAGAGAGAGACACACAACTGCTATCTTTGAATTCCCCAAGGCAACTCCTGGGTCTCTCTGATTTCCCTTTGAATATATATGGTGGGTCCTAAAGGGTTACTAACTAGTCCCTTCAGTCTTTGAATAACGGATTTCTCCTTCCACCTCTCAGTATGCATGATACATAAAGTATACTTACATTATACATACAGGTATACATGTACATTATACATACAGGACTGGACCTTCAAGCACCTTATCTCGAGACTGACATTTCCTGTCCTGGGTTAAGCAGCTGGGTAAATCGAAAAATTAGTTTGAGACCAAACTGGCTCGGCTGTCAGCGTGTCAACTTCATCTCTCTCACTTCCCCGTTCTTTTCTACTCAGATTATGAAAAACATAATAGGCATAGACAAAGTTAATAACTACAGAACAAACACGCATGATAAACATATAATAAAACATTCTGGCCGAGGCCTGTCAACTCATCAAGATAAGCAAAGTGGCCCCTGCCTTTCTGCCTTCAATACAGGATGTGGCGATCTGATAATGGTTCAAAAATATCTCTCTCTCTCTCTCTCTACAGCACTTAAACTTTAACTTCCACGAACACAGTGTGTTACAAATATGAATGTTGATACATTACAAAGTCACCTCAAAACATACGAAATAGCTGAAAATTATATCAAAATACAGAACACAAGAGTCATCTGTAAGAAATAAAGACATCTCAAAATCATAGACATCAAATGAAAACATACACATAATCGCACATTATAATATATATATATATATATATATATATATATATATATATATATATATATATATAATATATATATATATATATATGTATAACTGAATCACGAAAAATATGGAACGTGATGAATATATAAATAAAGGCAATGCCACGAAGGAAAGAGAAGCAATGGAGTACTGCAAGGCCTTTCAACTATTAGTCCTTGCTAAGTAAAGGACTATAACAAGTCGAAAGACCTTACAATACTTCATTGTTTCTCTTCTTTCGTGCCATTGCCTTTATATATATATATATATATATATATATATATATATATATATATATATATATATATATATATATATATATATGTAATTCTAATAGCCACAATGCCCTCTTAACTTCTCGAATTCTTTCGCGCTTTTTTGGATATGCTTGTAACTACAAAGCCGAGTGTATCCAAACGAAAGAAATTGAAGAGCCAGTGAACGCCGGTCGCGGGAAGCGAACCTGAATTCCATATTCACAGGAGGTCACCTTGCCGACCTACACTCGGCTTTGTAGTTACAAGCATATCCAAAAAGTGCGAAGAATTCGAGAAGAGGGCATTGTGGCTATTAGAATTACATATGTGTCTGGTAAAATGACCAGTAGATTCTACATATATATATATATATATATATATATATATATATATATATATATATATATATATATATATATATATATATATATATATATATGTATGTATATATATATATATATATATATATATATATATATATATATATATATATATATATATATAATGTGTGTGTGTGTGTGTGTGTGTTGGCATTGCGATAATGAAAAATCCTTTGCTCCAGTGTACCTATGACGTATTAACAGTATCATTATTGGCATAAGAGGGCTAGACTGATATCCCTCGTTTTATATTTATATGGCATGCATTTGGTGTGACCTCAGTGCGCAGGTGGGTGCTTGGGATTGCCTGCCAGATTTAGTTGAGTAGCACAGTGTATACTCATAGAGGGGAAGGTTAACACATTGCCTTTGAAAGTTCTCTGTACGTACGAGTCTCTGATAGACTGAAGTCGTGGAAGTTTTCCGCACGCGATAAAAGTACGGTTATGACTGTGAAAACAATTTTGTTTTGTCGAACCACCCCCACTACAGTAGAAAATATAGTGTCTTGACAAAAAGTAAAGGATACATGTTCATGGGTTTTGGTAAGTGATTGAAATCGGCGCAAAAACTTGCATTTCTTTTGAGGCAGCATTTTCGGTGGGAGTGAACGCGCCCTCCATTACTGTCTGTCCTGCAGAGGTAAGCAAAGCTGCTACGTTCGTTGTCAAAGGAAAGAAAGCCGAAGGGAATAATATCGAGTGGGAGTCATTCAAGAAGAGGTGAAAATCTTATAAAACAGTTCTGAGTGCAGTCCAGCGGGACAGTAATTATAATGTTGATATTATTATTATTATTATTATTATTATTATTATTATTATTATTATTATTGTCGTTGTTGTTGTTTTCTCTGCCGCTGCTGTTGCTTAGTCAAGGAATTCACACCAATAACCTTTAGCCAGCTAGATAACGAATATATCCTTTCATAAAAATAAGAGTTGCTCTTCTTTTGGAGTTTAACACAAATGTGGAATGTCGTACGATTATCATTTTCTCTTCAATTCATTAAAGAATGCAAATTTTTTGCCAGGTAATAAGATTTTATAAGAAATCCATTTTTTACGCGCCAGTTTTCTTGTCAAATGTCCTTAAAATTTAGGTATGATTAGTGTTAAGTGCATTATTGGTGACGAACATCTGAAAGGCAGTGCAAGTGTTATAGGAGATTTCCGGCTCTAACCATTTCACAGAATCGTGGAGAGAGAGAGAGAGAGAGAGAGAGAGAGAGAGAGAGAGAGAGAGAGAGAGAGAGAGAGAGAGTTAACCTCAAAGCTGAACTTATCGCTCCATTCCATATAGGAATAACTAATTCTGAATTACCTTTTGAAATCCATCTCAGTAAACGAGGCAGTATATCTCGCCCCCTTTCAGAGATCAGAAGCTGAATAGGGTTCAGAATTACCAAAGCTTTTAACAAGTATCGGAGAGATCTGGTACAAAGTAATGCATTTAGTTGATTTTACATTTTGATCCTCTGGCGTTAGATGATGTTAAGTACATTGGGAAATTATCCTTATGGTTTTGTTTTTATGAAGCTTTTCTGTTGTATACTTTGCAGATTGATTTTTATTTAATTCTTATATTACCAGTCATAGATTTATGAATATATATTTTTGTTTTTGTTTTTTTGATAATAAGATATAGCATTTGTCATTTAATTAACCGGCGACTTTATGTTGAGGGAAAATCTGATCTAGTTCCTACGGAGGGGTTTGTACCCCATTCGAACAGAAATTAATAAAACTCTTTTTATTTTTATTTTTATCCTATGAGTGTAGCTATTAGGTACGTTGGGAAATTATCCCTATGTGTTTCCTTATTGTTATTTAATTTTTCTTTCCTTTGTTTTAATACAATTGCGGATTGCTTTTTGGGTTCATTCTTGTATTACCAGTCATAGATTTATGAATACAGTATTTTTGCGCTTCTGTTTCTATAGTAATACAATTCAGTATTTATAATTTAACTAAGCATGGGCTCTGTGTTGACGGAAAATATGAGCAAGCAGGCTAGTTCCCACAGAGGGGTCTATGCCCCTTTCGAACAAGTCACAGTAAAACTTTAGTGGCTACCGTTATTGTGCCATTCGTTATTAGCCATTGATAATTGACAGTGCAGTAAAGTTAATTAGGCTTTAGGATATTTTGCAGGAAAATGATAAGCACCTTACTCATAAAAGACCTCCCAAATTTAACTTAGCGGTTGAGCTGAATTTGCACAGGGATTTCAATAGAATAACTCAACGGAGGCAGCGTTCCATCTAAGACATGAAAGTGGTCGAATATCTCAGTTCTGTGATTCGATTTTTTCTTACCAGCATAAGTTTAAGATTTGGAATGAGTTAAAACAGAAATGTAAAATACTTGAAAAGCTAATTTGACATCAGAAGTGAGTGAAGTAAGTTCATCTTGAGGAACAGAACATGGGATCTGAATCGTATCCGTGATCACGGCGTTTGACCGTGAGAGACTCGAGTAGTACAGTAATAGTGGCATTTTGATGAGACTGTGTTATACAAGCCCGAATCATTAAAATGATCATTTTACTGGTAGCAGCATTTCTGTTTAAGGAAGCCATTATATGCTTCAATAGGTACATACGTATGAACTTGGCACCGTTGTTTGATTTTATTGAAGCATTCTGAGCATGAAAGGATTTTAAGTAATTGGTTTCATGTTTGGGTAATTTAATATGAAAGTAGGTGCGCGTAAATGTCTTGCGTTTAAAGTTGACTAAACGAATGTACGCTTTGAATGTGTCGTTTTTATATATGTATATATTTTTTAAATAATGAAATTGGGTAACTTCTGTTTTAATTCACTGCTTACTGTAATGTTTATTTACTTGATCAAATGCAGTTCTTGCGACAAGTCAGGCATTTGAGGCTTGAGCAACTCTCTCTCAGGTAAACCTGCATTTTCAGCCGTTCTCTTATCTTTCTTGATTTAGCTGAACAAATTTAGCAACTATTGCCACTTACCAGGTAATTAGTGTGAATTAAGAATCGGTAAGCGGAGCCTATTATGAAACATTTTCTCAAAAGTGAGACAAATGTAGAAATATTTTTTTAGGCTTCATCATTTTTTTTTTATTTTAACGAGATTGTAATTATTAGTATTTACACAATTTGTAGCTTTACACTCTTATATATAGCTAAAGTAAGCAGTAGTGCAAAGCGACTTTTTCACGTTTTTATTTTGCTCTTTGTTATTTATCTTAAATTGTTTTGTTTAGTAAGTGATTTTCGATACATTTGCAGTGGGGTTTGCATAGAAATACGTTTCTCTCTCTCTCTCTCTGAAACTTTTCCTCCTTATTAGGAGTATGCTTCAACGAAATAAGTTCTCTTTGGGAGAATGATCACTACTGTTTTATCTGTTTAGTCCTATTTGCAGCCCAAAGTTGACTGATTTTTCAAGGTATTTTCATTATTTAATTTTTAAGTTCCCTTTTTTTTATTTGGCATAGGCTGAAGACGCATACTAAAAGAATTTTATTTTTGTAAATGAAGGTATATTTGCAAACATTTTTAATTGCCCTGAACAAAAGCATGCTGCATTGATCACACACATTTCAGTGCGTGTATCTCGGCCACAGTGCAGTGGTTTCACGTTCTGGCTGGCTGTCTTCAGTGGCGTCCCTTGTTCTCCCCCCCGTGTTTACAGGTTTTCCGCTCGTTTTATTTCACGATTTTTTCCCCGGAATATCCGAAGCCTTTTCCTCTCCGAGAGAAATGTGTTTCTTCAACATTTTCACGTTTTGGCTCACTCTTGGTTCATTGTAGTCTCTTCGTTTGGTCGCCATTTTTTTCTTTTTCTGTATAGAAATCTGGTTATTTCAGAGTCTTAAATTTTGCAGATTCTATCATCCTGATCGTTTGGTCTTTGTGTTGTCTTCCATTGTATTTAATTGTTGCAAAAGGGTGTTGTTTCACATAAACCGTTCCAGTTCCCAGGACCCCTTAGATTTAGTACAAATAGAAAAGTATTATATTTGTTTTTTTATGTTCAGACTTTTCATTTTAATCTTTTCGCACTTTTATTTTGTAGTTTATTTGTTTTTTTTTTTCATATACAGCTGTGAGTTTACTATGATGTAAATTGAATATATGCCACAGATTCATAATTTCAATGTATTTGTCTTTCGCATTTTGTTTTGTTCAAAGTGCTGTTCCGATTATCTTACTGCGTATAAATAATTATAATATATATATATATATATATATATATATATATATATATATATATATATATATATATATATATAGTATATATATATATATATATATATATATATATATATATATATATATATATATATATATATATATACGAGGGTAAGTCAAAAAGTTCCAGGAAAAATTGTTGAATGATGTATTTACATTAGAATGAAACAACACAAATACTTGGTAAACAATTATCTGTGATGTAGTGATCATATAGACTTGTTACCTCAGTCATCCTCTTGCTACCGTGGTGTTAACATCTGCTTCAGAAAAGTAACTTCTTGAACCCATGGAAAATAAAAATTTTGAGATGAGAGCTAACATCAAGTTCCTGACCAAGCTTGATTGGAAACCAGGAAAATTATTGAAGCTTTGCAACAAGTTTATGGAGATTCTTCTCCATCTAAATCAGTTGTTTATGATTGGATAAAGCGATTTAAGGATGGTCGGGAGGACCTCAAAGACAACCCATGAGAGGGAAGACCATCGACTGCAAAAAAATGAAAGAATTGTGGCTTTGGTGCAGACTCTAGTGGATGAAGATCGTCGGATTACTATCGATATGATAGCCAATGAAACTGGGATCTCCATGGTTCCGCATTTTCAATTTTAAATGAAAATCTTGGTTTGAGTAAACTTTCAGCACGTTGGGTCCCAAAAGCGTTGCGCGAAGACCAACTGCATCAAAGAGCTGAACTTTCTCTTGCAGTTTTAACGAAGATTGAATCAAATGAATCAGAGTTTTTGACCGGATTGTTGCTGGAGATGAAACTTGGATCCATCAATATGACCCAGAAAGTAAAATTCAATCAAAGCAATGGTTACCAAGAGGTTCAGCTGCACCAGTGAAGTTCAAAGTGGCGAGATCTGCCCAGAAGGTTATGGCAACAGTGTTTTGGGACTCCAAAGGAGTGATTTTGATTGATTTCCTTGAAGGACAAAAAACAATCACCGGGAACTACTACAAAGGTGTTTTGCAAAAACTGAAGACTGCATTGGCTAAAAAACGTCGAGGAAAGTTGCACCGCAGAATTTTGTTCCATCATGATAACGCTCCAGAACATTCATCAAGGGTTGCAAGAGAAGTCTTACGGAAATTTAGGTGGGAAACTCTTCCACATCCTCCTTATAGTCCTGATCTTGCTCCTTCAGATTTTTTCCTGTTCCCAAAACTCAAGGAACACTTAAGAGGAGTCCGGTTTGAATCTTTGGATGCTGCTAAACATGCAGTTTCAACATGGTTTAATAGAAAGGCCCCAAATTTCTAAAAAGAAGGGTTGCAGAGGTGAAACAGCGCTTGAAAAGTGTATAGAGTTAGATGGTAGATATGTAGAAAATGATGTTTGAATTTCCTTAAATAAAGAGTATATTGAATTTTTCCTGGAACTTTTGACTTACCCTCGTATATATATATATATTATAATTTCATTGTTTCTTTCTTTCTTTCCTGGTTACCTTCAGTCACATAAGCCGCATCACATAGCCAGAAAGAAGGGTCACCGGCATCGTGTCCAATCCCCTACGGTACATGTACCGAATCATTTACCCTTACTGCCCACATGCTTGCTTCTTGGGCATCTAGTGCCCCCTTTGCGGTATTAATAATTCTAAGGTATGCAATCCGTTGGAATAAATTAATAGGAATTATACTGAAGTCACAAAATTATGTGATATTGGATTACTTATATTTTAAGGTCAGCGAAAAGGGGTCAAAAGTATTGGATCAAACACTTTGAATATGTGCCTGAGAAGTAATTATGGAAAGGTTTAATGTCAGTATTTCATCAGCAGTAAATATAGCATGAATTCTTTCCTTTCCGTCAGTCCAGCAGCGAGATGAAAATCATTCAGTGATATTTCAGGTTCCTCTAAAAATAACTGCAGATAAAATTCAACGTACTGTAAATCTCAATGGAAATATACTGAGTACATTGAGCTATATTTATTGGTAATCCAACTCTATCTGTCAACAAGTCCATAGGATTTGAACTTTTTCTGTTCAAATGGGATGGTGACCTTCATTTTTTCTTCAGTGTGTCGTAGAATTTATTATTATTATTAAAATAGTTTAACCAGACCACTGAGCTGACCATCAGCTCTCATAGGGCTGGCCCGAAGGATTAGGATGGAATGACAAGTCTAGGCTAGAAGCCTAGCACTGGGACCTAATAGGTCACTTGTCAATGATGATAAACGAAAATGAAAATGAAATTAAAAGCTGTAAAAAGGCATACGCTTTCATACTGGAACACACTCACACAATAAATACATTTAAACTCATGCTTCCATACATACTCACTAAAAAGGTATATTAAAATTTAAAATAAATTAAGTAAAATCATAAAATTTACTTGTTTTAAAATTCATTATACTGATTGATTGTTTTTTTCTTATATTTTTCCAATTAATTTGCAGCTTCTCATGAACATTAAAATGGGTGCTATTGAGAACGTTGAAGATTCTGACAAAATTTCTTCTATCGGTCTATTTCAAAATTTGATAATCGCTGCACGTTATATTTTGGACATTCACACAGTATATGCTTAACTGTTATCAGCACATTGCAATCTGGGCATTTGGGAAGAGGCCACATGGACTGTTCATTAAGTGTCCATGTGTCAAACGAGTATGGCCTATTCGAAGACGTGTCAGAATTACTTGTGCTTGTCTCTCTCTTGATATGACGAATTCCATTTTCCAACACTGGATTTTATCTGTTTTAATTTATTATTTTCAGGTTCTTCGTTCCATATATTTTGCCATTTTTTTACAATGACTGTTTTTATATATTTTGTATAGTCACTGATAGGGATGTCTACATTTGTTCTTGTCATGTGGACCGCTTCTTTAGCTGCTTTATCAGCCTCTTCATTTCCCCTAATCCCTACATGGGCAGGGATCCAACATATTTCAATATTTTTTCCCTTATTATACAATTTATGGATTGAGAACTTTATATGTTGTACAATATTATTTTTGGGATTATAGCTTTTGAATAGCTTCTATAGCACTTCTGGAGTCGCTATAAATTACAAAATTATTATATGAGACTTCTCTAATTATTTTTATGGCCGATACTATTGCACATAACTCAGCTGTAAATACAGAGGCTTTGTCTGGGAAGGAGAACTGATACGTTTTGTTTTGGGATACCGCAGCATATCCCACTCCGTATTGTGATTTAGATCCGTCAGTGTATATTGCGTAATGTGGACCTTTTCGGATTATATGCTCTACTGCATGTTGTCTTTGGTATTCTGGAGTATATGAATTATTTTTGATAAATATTTCAAGTGTGTACAAATTCTCGTTTTATTCATTGTCCAAGGAGGAGGCAATTTTAACATTACAGGCAATTGTATATACATATTTAGTGACTCTAACAATCTTCTAGCCCTAATTGGGAAAGAAGGTGGATGATTGTTTATAAACACATCTCTTAATCCAAATAATTTTTTGGTTGGAGAATCATTTGTCTGAATTCTCAGAGCACTCTTCATCGTTACTAGCTCTCTATGGAGAGACAGAGGTAGTTCACCACATTCAACTTGTAAAGATGTTGGTGATGATCGAAAAGCTCCTGAACATATTCTAAGACCCTCATTATGAATTGGGTCTACCGTTTTCAGCGTTGCGTCTGATGCCGAGCCATATATTTCACTTCCATAATCAACGATAGACAGCACTGTTGCTTTATACAATAAAGTAAGGGTATGCCTATCGGCTCCCCAAGTAGTGTTCGACAGTTTTTAATTAGGTTTAATGCTCTTTTACATTTTGATTTCATGTATGTTATGTGGGCTTTCCAGTTCATGTGAGCATCAAATACTAATCCTAAAAATTTTGCTGTTTGGCCAATTGGTATACTATGGTTTCTGATTTTTAAGTCTATTTCTTCTCCTTTTTTCCATTTTTTGTTTTTATAAAACATGATTGCTTGGGTTTTATCTATGGAAAATTTAAAGCCTACAGATAAAGCCCATTCATCTATTTTTACTATGCTTTTATTAATGATTCGTTCTGCATGTTTTATTCGAGATGCTGAATAATATATGGCAAAATCATCCATATACAAGTTACTTTTAATACCAGTAGGTAAATTTTTACTGATATCATTAATTGCTAACGTAAACAGTGTGCCACTAAGGACGCTTCCCTGTGGAACACCATTTTCTAGAGGAAATGTTCTAGACAGAACATCATCAATTCTCACCTGAAAACTGCGATTTGTCAAAAAGTTTTGTATAAACCTAGGTAAATGTCCACAGATGTTGTTGTTTTGTACAAATTATGAATTACATAATTATCGTTTTTTATTCGTATTCTAATACTCGACGTTTGCAGATCAGTAAATTTTACAGGTACTTTGTCATAACATACTTTGTTATGTACATATATAGCAGTACCTAAATTTCCTCTTCCTCTTTTGATGCAAATGCTAAGGTATATTTACCTATCGTTAATATTGTTTTGTTGACATGTTGCAAACATAATATCATTGGTTCATATTCTTTAATAACCGTTGTATTTCTCCTAGGTGTAATCTGGTCTGTAGACCATTTACGTTCCATTGTATAATATAACTATTGAAAATATTTTTTATAGCGGTCGGGTTTTACTCTCTTTTTTTGTATTATCAATTTGGAATTTTTCTAACAATTTACTCACGACATTCATCTGTTTTTCCTTATAATAGACTAAGTGCTCAATGCACATGCACCCTTTTTCATGGTTACTCAAATCTGTGGTTTCTTTTTTTCTATATTTCATAAAATTTCTTATAATGTTTGTTAAACCATCTTTTGTTATGCTTTGTTGTTATTGCATAATTCAATGAAACAATCATTACATCCACAAGTATTATCATGTGTATTTCTCTTTTCATTTGCTCTTGTTCCAATTATTGGAGAAGGAGTAATCTCTTCTCCTTGACATAATCATTATCATCTATGGTATGATTCTCTTGCACTTCTTCAGTGTTCTCAACATTTGCCTTCATAGGTTCTATTATTATTTTAGGAGATAAAGGTATATTCTTAGCTTGTTTTTGTTTTTGTTCCTTTTTCATCTCCTTTATCTTTGGTTTAACTGATGTTTCTCTAATAATAGTTGGTTTCTTCGTTTTGGGTGGTGTTCTCTCCAAAGGCCTTTTTTATCTTTAATTTCCTGTCTATCTCTACCCTCTTCTGTCACTTTAGTAGCAGCATCCTCCTGTGTTTCTATCTGCATTAATATTTCAAATGAATTGGACAAAATATTATCCATCTCATTTGTACCTGTTTCTTTATTTTTTACAATTTTTTTTTTTTTATTTCTAAATTATTAATTTTTTCTTGAGATTTACTTTTCTGTGCTCTGTTATTTCTATCTGTTTCCGTTTTTGCTTCATTTTTTGCTCTTGTTATTGAGGAATATGAATGTTTCTTAGATGGATCTTGCATTCCTCTCACTTTTAATTCCAATTTAGCCTCTCTGATAGACATCCCTGTTCGTTCTTGCAACATTTTCAACTCTGTATTGTATATGTAGTACACACACTCCTTGGACCTAGCATGATGATCCTGTCCACAGTTTACACATTTGGGTTCACTACATTTCCATTGTGTGGCATGTTCATTAGATCCACAATAAGCTCATAGTTTGTGTGTCCATACTTACTACAATTTTGACATTGTAGCGGTTTGGGAACATAAGGTCTCAATTCTCTATTTTGACCCAAAATTTTTATTTTTTGAGGTAACTCTTGACCCTCAAATTTTATTTTTGCAATTCTTAATGCTTTATTATTTTGTTTACTTGGTATTATATATACCTCACAGTCTTGGATTTTGGTATATCTCTCATTTTAAGAGAGTCCAACAGTATATTTTTGTCAACCGGTTCGTCATTATTTTCAGGAAGTACAATAGTACCCTGAATGCTGTTCATAGTGTCATGCTTCTTTACTTTTACATTTATATTGTCAACACTTTTTATTGACAGATAGTCCTCAGACTGGTTTTTGGTTGTGGCTTCTATAAGCCACGTCTTCATTTTTATTGTCTAAACGACATTTCTGTCGTTGAGTGTCTTTTAATAAGAAGTTTTCTAACTTTAGGGCTGAGATTTGCTGTTCTGTTTCCATGGTTAGAAATCCTGACAACTTCCACCCCAAAGAGGAGTCGAAGTGAGTCAAGGTTGGGTCAAGACGATATTTACTTTTTGATTTGTTGTGTACTGGAGCATAAGGTTCCAGTGTGATTATATTTGGATTCTTTATTGTTTTTTCCAAAGAAAGGTTGTTACAAGAGGTTCCATCGGTCGTCATCTGTGCCGAGTCACTACCATCAAAGGGCCCAGGGGTACTCGAATCTTTATTTTCACTTTGCATAAAGATTTGAGGGAGGAGAAAAAAAATAACCTGAAAACCTTAAAAAGATATCATCAGCCTTTCATGGAGTTCATTCCTCCACTAATGGCACAAGTGAGAACCGACTCCCAAATGTCCGCATCCCTACCCTACCCCAAAGGGGATGGCACAACATGATTAGAGTGGCTCAAGTGTAAAACCCGCTTGATAGGACTGAGAGCATTACTAGAATACAATCATCCCCACCCTAATCACATTATGGGCAAACCGGACAGAATGCCGAGAGTCCTATTCCCAGAACTAGACCCCCTGGAATCCGTGGTCCAGTCCTCGTAGAATAGTTCCGCCTGAAAACTCAGGTCCGAACATTTTCGGGCAGTTGATGGTCCTGCCACGGTTCTCACTATTTAGCTTCGGATATAAACCCAATCCCAGCTATGATACCTTTTCCTATTTACCAGGTCCAAGAAATTTGTACGAAAGTGAAAATATCCACGCCATTTAAATCGAAAGGTTTGCAGGTGATCCGTCAGGGCCAGGCTCTTTATTCTTCGTAAGAACGAAGAAGAAAAAGCCAGGGCCCCTTACCCTCACCACGTGAAGGAACCTACTTCGAGGGGGTGTGTCGTAGAAATAATATGCTAATCTTTCGACATAAAATCGACGAAGGTGCACCTAGAAATATCTCGTTAGTTAGTTATAAATGATTTGTTTAACCAGACCTCTGAACTCTTTTTAGTTCTTCTCACTGGGAAAAGAATGGGGAAAGAGTACATAAAAAAATTAAGTAGTTAACTAAATAAATAAATAATAAAAAAAGGTGGGGATTAGAAAAAACAATCGAGAAAAAATGAGAAAAAAGGGGGAGATTATATTTTACTTATCAATTTATTTGTTTTCCTCCTCCCTGCTAAGCAGTGTTTATTTTCTACAAGAATCGTTGCTTATTTTAAAGAGCATCGTCCTCTCCTTTGTTCTTCCTGAATTTAGGATCCTTGAGGGGTCTCGTTACGTTTTCCTCATTTTGCTTCACATTTCGTCAGACTTCCTCGGCTCATTTTGCTTTCCCTCGACCCTGTTCTTCTAAAGTGAGATGTTTTTGGGGAGATCTGCTATTATTTACTTCCGGGTGACTGTTGGATGATTTTTTTAGTTGGTTTCCAATATTTATCGAATGGATGATTCTAAATTGTTCTCTCTTTTTACTGACATATTTTCCCTTTCATTTTTGCTTTATTTTCTTTCATTTTAATCTTTATTTATCGCCCCTTCCATTGTCTCTCACGCCTATAGAGTTATTTAAGCTTAGTGCAGCTTTAATAGAACAAGAAAAATTAAAATATTTGTAGGAGGATTATCTGTTTATCCTGATCCTTTCTCAAATGGCAAGATATTTTTAGGTGGTTGTTGTAATGCTCTCAGAATTTTGCATAAACCAATTCTACTGATGACCTAAAGTAATGCGAGTGTTCTTTCTAATGTCCTTCTTTTAAAGAATGGTCTTTAAACACTTTACAGATATAGATATCCAAGTAAAGGAACCGATCGCATCCAGTCACTTTTAATTGCAATACAACTTATACGTCGTAGTTATGTGGTGCTTTCTTGAAAGTGCAGAGTTTGCCTGGGCTAACATCACCAGCAAGCCATACTGAAAGTTATAATAATTTGTCCTAGTTAATTGCACTGTTCACATCCCATTTTCTGATACTGTATCTTTCTCCTTTGTACATTTATTGGTTGGTTTATAGACGTTCACATGTTGTCGCTATGTGAGTATTTGATGTAACCTGGGGAGAGTGATAGATTTGGTAGTGATAGATTTGGAATAGTTCAATGTACACACTTTTTACACTGAATTCATTGTAAGAGCAACAATGGGAATTACGGTTACTGACGAACCTCTCTCTGCCCTCGTCTTTGAATTAACCTGGTCATAGTTGAGTTGAATTGATTTGAATATAGAATTTAGGCCAAAGGCCAAGCACTGGGACCTATGAGGTCATTCAGCGCTGAAACGAAAATTGACGGTAAAAGCTATGAAAGATGTAACACGAGGAAAAACTCGCAATTGCACTATGAATCAATTATTAGGAGGGTGAAAAGTAGGATAGGAGAAAGAATGTGAAAGGAGGTACAGTAAAAGGAATGAAAGGGATTGCAGCTAGGGGCCGAAGGCACGCTGCAAAGAACCTCAAGTAATGCCTACAGTGCACCACATTAGGTGCACTGACGGCACTTTCCTCCTACGGGGCCTGGGCATAGTGTTATATTTGAAATAGGTCTGTGTACACACTTCTTCCACCGAATTAGTATGAGAGTAACAGTTGGAACTGTGATTACGGATAAACCTCTTTTTTGAAACTCTCAGTGAAATCAGGCGTTTTCTAGCAAATGTTGCACATGAAGGCTGCGTAGCTGACGGTTTCGAATGATGGTCATGATCTGTAACCTCCTATAGTTCCTTTTCCTAAGAAAAGGGCTGCTTCGTAGTTTCATATCTTAAGTTAAAACTTTTCGTACGTTAAAGGTAAGTTCTAAAACCCCGTGCTATACTGATATCATATTCAAGGGCTTTTATCACGCTTCCTGAGGGAACAGTGCTCATCGCCTGCTGTAAACTTCTTCATGATTCTCAGCTTACGTTGACCAAACACATCTGGTCTTCTCCTTACTTCGAAGTTTATTTATTTGTTTTGTTTATCCTCAAAGCGTTTGTGAAGACACCTACAGTAGCATGCTGCTTCCATTGTTAGAGGCCTTCTCTTTGCAGATCAGATTATATTCCAAACAGTTTTCCGTTATGCCCAGTAAGCTGTGGAATGCCTTCTCTAGCTCCCATGGCCTGATTTTAGGACCTATTAGTGAACGCTATCAGATGTCTGTTGAATTTTGCATATTGGTTCTCACATTTCATTTCCTATATGATTTGGAATACCAGGAACAGCCAAACAAGAGCCATAGTCAACATTTTTATTCCACTGAGACGTTTCGGCTTTAACACACTAAGCCATTTTCGACCTAAAATAGAGGCAAAACACAACAACTTACGTTTTGGCATTTTGCTTCTGTTTTAGGTTGAATAGAGACAAAGCACCAAAACTTATGTTTTGGTGTTTTGCCTCTATTGTGTTTTGGCTTTAACACGCTAAGCCATTCATCTTATTTAATCAGCAGAGAGAGAGAGAGAGAGAGAGAGAGAGAGAGAGAGAGAGAGAGAGAGAGAGTGGAAACTTAGATATAATTAACTAAAGTGAGCATCACCTGACGCACCTGTGTCACTTCACTCTCTCTCTCTCTCTCTCTTTCTCTCTCTCTCTCTCTCATTTTCGTTTCGTTATGTTGTTGGGCATCTTCCATTTATGCGTTTTCATTCTTTCATTCTGTATGAAATACAATTTCGAATTTCTCTCTCTCTCTCTCTCAATCAGCATAGTGGTAGCGGTCTCAGCTCACTAGACAGCGAATCCAAGTTGGATCCCCGAATTGGGCAAGGAAGGGATCGGTTTTAGTGTTTATTAAAAAAAAAACAGTAAGGCTCTGTTGACTTTATTGATGATTTAGATTACCTAGTTTCTTAATTGTTTGCTGTGTGTTTAAACAGAGAGAGAGAGAGAGAGAAAGAAAGAGAGAGAGAAATAGTACATATGATTGAGCATTATTCCATCAAAATTTTTACCGTCATATTTCACCTGGGATCAACACTTTTTTTTTTTTTTTTTCTTGGTCATCGCTTCCTGCCTTTCGAGAAACCCTCTTCGGTAACTCCTACCGTTATTCGCTGGCGCAAATATGCTAGAGGCTGAAAGTAAAACAAAATTATATTTAAAACTTTCATTATTCATATTCTCCTGTTTTTAACCTTTCTCATTTTTAAACCGGTAAATTGATATTAATTTCTTAATTTGCAATATGAGATCTTTTTAATAAAGAAGCGACACACACACACATCATTGTCCGTATAGCCAATTGCAGCAGATTGTATTTAAAAACAAGCCGACAGACAAGTCGATAGATATTGAAGATGCATGAGGAAGAAGGATAGTAAAGAAACAGAGTCAGTTTGGTGAGAAATGAACAAGAAAAAAGAGAGTTGTAATTAATAGCCCTGGCCTAGACCAGTGAAATGAAATTCGATTCCCAGTTGGCCAGCAAGACACTAAACGATACTCGGTATGCAAGAACGTAGTCTCTCTCTCTCTCTCTCTCTCTCTCTCTCTCTCTCTCTCTCTCTCTCTCTCTCTCTCTCTGCCTGCCCCTCTAGCAAAATGTGGCCATTTTTCAATCACAGTTTTATTTTCCAGTTACAGGAACAATTCCACGAAAAGGCAAGACAAAAAATTCATTACATGTCAGATGGTGAATGTCACTCGCTGTCCGTCGTCTGTACTGAATGTGATTAATCATTGCCAACCCACAAAACAGTTTCTTGGGTGAATAATGACTGACCCGCCCCCACCCGCAGGAAAAAAAAAACCCTACCTCTGTTGTGAAGCAATGTGCCACCGGATAGAATCTTGGCTATCGGGTTAGTTTGTTTCATTTCCTCAAATAAGTTTGGCTGCGTTTACTCACTACTATTCAGGAAATTTGTGTACACCATATGCACTACATGTATAGCCTATACATATATACATGCACACACATATATATGTGTGTATGTAAATATATATATATATATATATATATATATATATATATATATATATATATATATATATATATATATATATATATATATATATATATATATATATATATATATATATATTTACCCCCTGAAAACAGACTCAATATTCTGTGTAGAAATATTACGTAACATTTGCCTTTAGCGATCTACCTTCAGGAACTGCATGGAATTTCGACCCTTTCTCCCTCTAACACTCACTCCCCTTAAGGCCCCACACACCCTTTCTTTTTCTCTCTCAGCGAGTCTTTCATGCATCAATGTTTCACGCATCCCCTCTCTCTCTCTCTCTCAACATCACAAAGATCTCTTTCTCTCTCTCTCGGCGTTCGCCTCACACATTCTCTTTCTCTTGCATTCCACATTAAAGAAATGAAATGGATCATCTAAGGAAACGCAATCTTTCCTACAAAAATAGATTTATTATTTAAAGCAACCCAACAAGTAATGAATAAACAAAGCAAAGA
The DNA here is from genome assembly GCF_040412425.1 of Macrobrachium rosenbergii. Taxonomy (NCBI): domain Eukaryota; kingdom Metazoa; phylum Arthropoda; class Malacostraca; order Decapoda; family Palaemonidae; genus Macrobrachium; species Macrobrachium rosenbergii. The sequence goes on from NC_089799.1 coordinate 2,243,165, forward strand.
TTAAAATGCATCATAAATGAAATTATCAAGTAAAAAAACATCTAACTCAAGATTTAGTCTCAGTCCAACTAAAAATCTGATTGTGGCTAATAGCCTGCAAATTCAAAAACTCTCACATACTCTATCTTAGACACTGTAGTCTAGTCTCAGAAGTCTACCACATGAGAAATTTAGACATTGCAAGGTTTGCATCTGTCTTTCTATAATCACACCACCATGATAACATCATGTCACACAATGTCATCACCACAACAATGTTCTCACCACAATGTTCCCACCACCGACATCTGTCGAAAGAATTAAGCACAAATAATAATCTCCCAAAAATATGCAAGTGCAAAACATAATAATGAAAAGTCTAAAATGCATGAGTAAATAGCCTACTGGTAAATAGAACACAATAAAGTAGAATATTGAAATGGTAAAAGGTTATGTTCACTTCCCACACAAGTTCAAAAATGTCTTGAAACATGGTAAAAACATAAGTTCACAATTCACAGAGAAAAACGAAGTCTGAACTTTACCTTATTCTGCCAATTCTAAGAGATTGCAACACTCAAAGATAATGTCTTGACAATCTCGCTCTAGCTTTATTCTAATGAACGATCGGACTAATTTTTGGGCAGAATTAGACACAAAATCTAGATTTTCTAACGTACGAACTTATGTACCCACATACCAACTCGGTCATATGACTTAATACCAGAGCCAATATTGTGTGTTCATCAAACAAACAGCTGAAGTAACCAAACTATTTGCTGAATGCAACGACTTGCAACTGTCTGTTCTTGACCTTTCTACCAACTTGCAGCAACTTCTCTTCCATCATCACCTTATAACACAGTAATGTTAAAACGGCCATATTTTTTCTAAAATATATATATATATATATATATATATATATATATATATATATATATATATATATGGGGTAATGTGTTTGAATTTAGAATTACTGTGTATATTCAGTCATAGTGTGATGAAACGAAAGAGATGCTTCAAAGTGGAAGTAGGACGATCGCACGGTTGCAAAATCATTGCAGTCAGCAGATAGTTTGATTGCTTCAGCTGTTTTGGCTCGATGAACACACAATATTGACGCTGATATGCGAGGCAACCGACCGAGTTGGTATGCAAGTACGTAAGTTCGTGCGTTAGAAAAATGGCGATTGTGTCTAATTGTGCCCAAAAATAAGGTCTGGTTGATTATTAACTAAGCGAGAGCGATATCGCCCAGACGTGGCTTTGTGTGTTTCCAATCTTTAGAAACCGGCAGTTAAGGTAAATCCAGACTCTTTTTTCTGTGTGGATGTGAACTTGTGAATTTACCATATCCAAATCACTTATGAATTTGTGGCGAGAATTGGACATAGTCATTTATGTCACTTTAATATTCTATTTTATTGTGTTCTGATTTGACAGTTATTAACCATGCATTTTAGACTTTCATTATTATATCACATGCTTGTATACTGTATTTGTGGAGATTACTATTTGTTTGATTTTTCAACAGATGTCTGTGGGATTGCTGTGGTTATAGAGAAAGACACTGCAATCTTTGCAGTTTAGTGGTTATTTCAATGTGGTTGACTTTAAGACTAGACGTATAATGTCTAAGATGGAATGTGTTGGAGTTTTGAGTGTAAAGGTGTTTTAGCCAGAGTAAGATTAAATCTTGAATTAAGACTATTTTTGACTTGATAATTCATTTATTATGCATTTTAATCTTTTCTTTGTTAATTCATTACTTGTTGGGTTTGTTTGACATAATAAATCTATTTATGTAGGAAAGATTGTGTTTCCTTAGAGTATCCATTTTGAGGATGGTGTTGGAGAGAGAGAGAGAGATGCGCCTGGAGTGCTGAGTACGAGAGAGAGAGAGAGGAGAGAGGGCTAAGTCGGTTACCCTGTCTTCTGAAGATAGGCTGCAAAAAACGTTAAGTGCATTTCAAAAGGAATGTTTGATCTGTTAGAAGTAAACAGATTTTATTGGTGGCAGCGGTGGTCGTTAGTTTTATTGGTGGCAGCGGTAGTCGTTAGTTTTATTGGTGACAGCGGTTAAAAGTTTAAATGATAGCAGCGATGTTTGGGGTTAAGATAGCGTAGGAGGGATAGGAATTAAATAGGCTAATTGATAACGCTACGCCTGAGGGCACTCGCTGATAGATGCGGGGCCGGGAGCAAATGCATTTATGATTAGTGTTGAGATCTTGTACGATGGGACAACTACATGTGAGAATTATGCGTTGATACAGTGAATTTTTTTTTCTATTTAAGTATTCGGGAGTGGTGAATTGTGAAAATAGGTCTGGGTGATATGTAGAGTAGTTTGGGGTTAAGAAAACACCCAGATAAGTGTGAATAGTGGCGATTGTGAGTTAATTAAGTGAAATGGTGAGCTTGCAACAAAAGATAACACCTTCCATCTTTTCTTCAAGTTGGCGGCCTCCCATTCTCGCTAGTTGCGCAGGGCTCCGTTTTCTGTTTAGCAGTCACGAGTCATAAGGCAAGTTCTTCCGTTTTCTTTTTTTTTTGAGATTGTTTTCTTTCGTCCCTCTTATTTGGTTTTCTTTCATGTTATTACGCTCAGGGCGTGTGATCACTTACAAAATGCCTGACTCAGACGCAAGTACGTCACAATCAATTGTGTGCCATAGGTTGACGAACTTCAATGCAGGCATTACAAATTTTAAAGGGTTAGTTGACGGGAAGTTGACCCAAAATGTTGAAACATTCATTGAATCAGTAAATAATTATCTGAATTCTAAGAAAATTGCGGATGGCGCCGAAGCTTTAACAGAAGCAAAAGCTTTCTTAGACTTAGACAAAGGGGATATTGGAGAACGTGCACGCAGTTTCGGGTTCAGAAAGTGTAAATCTTGGAAAGACCTTCAGGAATTTTTACGTGCATCTTATGGCGGGATCGACCGAGAATGCGTTGTTCGGAATTTACGAGCGCTTATCAGAACTAGGAAAGGTAATGATTCATTAATCACATACAGTGCTCGCTTATTTGATGCAGTAGGTGAGATAAAGAAATCTAAAAAACTCTCCATGAAATCTCCTTAGATAATTTTCAAAAGAAATCTATGAAAAACTCTCCATGGGTAAATGGAAATAATATCTCCTTAGATAATTTTGAAAAACTGTTACACTTCGCCTGCCTTTTGACGACGGTTCCGGATGTGATTGTAGATGGTTTTGATAAAAGAATTTATCAGAATACAGATGAATCCGTTTTGTTTACTCAGATTACCAAAAATTTATCAAAATGTCCGACGCTGGACAGTAGTTTTGTGAAGGGAGGTGCTAAAATTTCAGCAGCGGTTTCGAAACCACAGAATACTAGTACTTCACATTTAGGAAATGATGCAAGAGTGAAGTCATGTGAGCGGGTGGAATCGAAGAAAACCGCAGAGAGATCAGTCACAACGATTCGTTGTTTTAACTGTGATAAGGTGGGACATAGTAAGTCAAATTGCAGAGTGAGATATTGTTCAGCTTGCAAATCTTCAGACCATGGGTGGAAATTTTGCCCAGCCACAAAGAATAGAGATTATTCAGGGAAAACACGGGGTGGTTTTACTAGATATGACAGAAGAATTCCTCATGATGCAAGTTCTAGGTACACAAATGAACATCAAAATTTTCACAGGATAAGTTCGAAGACGGACACAGGATAATGAGCAATCAGGTCTTAGAGTCACCAGAACATAGGCCGATTGTACGTGGTTTTTCTAATGGCATTGAAATTTCTATCTTCATTGATTCTGGCAGCTCAGTTAACCTGATAGATGCTGAGTTTTTCCACTCAAAGTTTCCAGAGTGTAAATTAGTCCTTACTAATGAGACAGTGTGTGATGTACAAGCGAGAAGATTGAATATCTTAGGTTCGTCATCTCTTACGCTTTGTATCGGTGAAAAGACGATAGTAGAACCATTTTTGGTCATAGAAGGATTAGCCTTAGGTGAAATGGTTTTGCTAGGACACCCTTCTTGTATGCGACATAACATCAATATTCTTACTGGAATTCAGGGGATTACAATAGGTGGGCCAGGTTGTTTTGTTCCATATAGAAACATGGAAAAAAGTTGTGAGCAATCCAAGACGCAGACTGCGACATGTGTAACACATTCATTAGAGAATGAAGACATTCCGCAAAAAGTCTTTCAAAGGATTTTTGTTAGAAGATATTGAATTGCACCTGAGTTCCTACATTAATTAAAGTGTCGATGAAAGAGAAGAATTTCCTTCTCAAGAGTGTGTTGTTGAGGGAACCGAGAAATTCAAAGACGTTGTGAGTACGGTATCAGTAAATGAAGTTTCAGTCGCAGGCGTAACTGCAGTAGAATTGGTTAGCTATCAAGATTCAGTAAAAAAATATCACAAGGGTACTTATGTAATTGATTTTGAAGAGTTTAAGGAAGAAATATAAGATAGTGAGTTTTTGTGGAGACGGTAATATGTTTCCCAATGAGGAACTAACAGTTCAGAAGTCAAGTCCTTCACGAACATTTGGCTAAAGCTGATTATTCCTGAGTATTCAGATAAAGTAGAGAAAGTGTTGAAAGAATATTTAGATATTATTGCTTTGAAGGGAGATAAGCTAGGAGTTACAGATGTTTTAGAACATTCAATCTGCCTAGAGAAAGGTACAAATGCCATATATATTCCAGCATATCGAATTCCTTTTAAGATTAGAGAAGAAGTAGAAAAAGAAGTTCAGAAATGGGAGTCGGAAGGTATTATTAGGCCCAGTTCCAATTCTCCTTTTAATTTTCCTTTTTACTAGCGGTCCCAAAGAAAGACGGTAGCATCAGAGTTTGTGTAGACTTTCGTAAATTGAACGAAAAGACATGCCCAGATAGATACCCTGTAGCTTGTTTGCCTGATTTGTTTGTTGAAATCGGTGGCAAGAATATATATACTCATCTATAGATCTTATGAAGGGATTTTTGCAAGTTCCACTTAGCGAGAATAGTCGTAAATTTACATCATTTTCTATACCAAAGGGACATTACGAGTTTAATAGGATGCCTTTTGGATTACAAGGGTCCCCAATAACATTTACTAGGCTGGTTAACATAGTACTTCACGGTTTATTAGGAAAGTCGGTGTTTGTGTACATGGATGACATTCTCATATGCACAGATACAATTGAAGAACATCTAAAGGTGTTAAAAGAAGTCCTCAAGCGATTACGGTTCGTCGCTGGATTAAAAGGTCAAATTGGCCAAATGTGAGTTTCTGAAGAAAGAAATTGTTTATCTAGGACATGTTATCTCTAAAGAAGGAGTCAGAGTGAATGATGACAAAGTCAAGGCTATCGTGAGTTTTCCAGTTCCCAAAACCAGGAAGCAGATTCGTTCATTCCTAGGTATGTCGGGTTTCTTTCGCCGTTTTGTGCGGAATTTTTCTACAATAGCGTCTCCATTGACAGATCTATTAGCAGAAGATGTTAAATTTGTTTGGGGTGACAGTCAGCAATTAGCTTTTGAGAAGCTTAAGAATGCTTTAGTGAACCCACCTGTTTTGAAGTTTCCAGATTTTAGTCAACCGTTCACCTTGGTGACTGACGCGAGTCAGGAAGGTATAGGTGCGTGTTTGATGCAGAAATTTGAGGGAAAATTACATCCAATTGCTTTTTATAGCAGAAAGTTCAAAACGCGTGGTAGTAACGAAAGGCTGATGTCAGTTGTGGACAAGGAGGCCTTTCGCAGTCGTCTCTAGCCTTGTTCATTTCAAGATGTTGTTGATGGGAAATAAAGTTGAGATTTTTACAGATCATCAACCGTTGCTAGAGCTTTTAATAAGTCAAATTTATCGCCCAAGAGAGCACGTTGGTTTTTGACATTGAGAGATTTTGATGCAAGCCTCAAATACATTGAAGGTAAGCATAATGTGGTTGCAGATGCATTGAGCAGATATTTTCCAGTTGAGGATGAGGAATACATACCGAATCCTGTGTGGAAGACGAGAGTAAACATTTGGTGTCTCATGTCTCTGATACTAGTAGTTCTGAGATATCTCATGTAGGGGATAAACACGTTCCTATAGTGCATACTTCGGAGAGAAATAGTGAGTCGGCAGTCTCGGAAGAGATTGTTATTCGTGATGTTGAGGGAAACGCTGTGTGTTATATTACTGGTGAAAATATCACTTGGGACATACCTTTGCTCGAAGAAAAGCAAGATGAAGATAAATTGTTATCAGATGCTAAGGCATTTCTTAGAGGAGTTTCACCGAAGAAAGGGTATAAGTTGCCTTTTTCTGGTCTAGAATTGGAGAATAATTTATTAGTTAGGAAAGTTAAGTATAACTTATGAAGTACTCTAAGCATGGGTGAAATTACACAAATCATCGTGCCAGAGAGTCTAGTACCACAAGTTCTAGATATTGTACATTTTAAATTTGGTTCTCCTCATTTAGGTGTTGATAAGACGTATGAAAACGTTAGGTCAAAGTTCTTTTGGAAAAATATGTTTTCCAGTGTGGAGGCCTTTGTGAAGAATTGCTGTTTTGCAATGCGAATAAGCCAGCGACGACGGTGTCGTGTCGTTTGGGTTCATATCCCATACCACATAGGCCGTTTCAGAGAGTGCATATGGATATTCTGGGTAATTTCTCAGAATCTGCTTATGGTTATAGACATTTATTAGTGGTTGTTGATGAGTTGACTCGCTTTGTCGAGATTTTCCCACTGAAATACAAATCAGCTGAGGAAGTAGCTATAGCGTTCTTTAAGGGGATAATTTGTAGATATGGTGTCCCTGAATATTTGCTCACAGACAATGGTAGGGAATTTATTAATAAGACTTTGGAGGGTCTTGCCAATTTACTGGGAATAAAGAAGGTATCTATAATCCCGTATAGGCCAGATCATTATTATTATTATTAAAATAGATTTACTTAGACCACTGAGCTGACTAATCAGCTCTTATAGGGCTGGCCTGAAGGATTAGGATGAAATGCGATATAGCCATAGGCCTAGAACTGGGACCAAACAGGTCATTCGCATGATGATGAATAAATGAAAATGAAGTTTAAAAGAAAAAACTGTGATAACAAATATGCTGAAACGATGTTACAAATAAATACATTTGCTTTTCCATGCATACAAAAAAAAAAAATTAAAGATTAAAAAGAATAAAATAAAATTTCATAAAAATCAAAAACTAAAAACGCAGAAATACAATTTTTTTTCTTAAACGCTTTTTCAGGCTTCTATATTTTCATTATTTAATTTCGGATTTATATTTTCTCTATCAAGTTCCACACCTTTTAATGAAAGATAAAATTGGGATGACTGAAAATGTATAAGATTCTGATAAAATTTTCCCATTGATTTATTTAAAAAAGTTCATACTGTAATCATTATATTTTGGACAGTCGCACAGCACATGTTTGACTATTATTATTATTAAAATAGTTTATGTTTGTATACTGAGCTGACTAATCAGCTCTTATAGGGCTGGCCCGAAGGATTAGGATGAAATGTTCATTCTAGGCCATAGGCCCAGAACTGGGACCAAACAGGTCATTTGTTTGATGATGAATAAATGAAAATGAAGTTTAAAAGAAAAAACTGAATAACAAATATGCTGTTACGCATGTATACAATAAATACATTTGCTCGTTTCCATGCATACAAAAAAAAAAAAAAATTAAAAGATTAAAAAGAATAAAATAAAATTTCATAAAAATCAAAAATTAAAATTCAGAATTACAATTTTTTTCTTAAACGCCCTACAGGCTTCTATATTTTTTGAGTTATTTACTTTTTTATATTTTGTCTATTTTTTTACACTTTTTAATGAAAGATAAAATTGGGATGACTGAAAATGTATAAGATTCTGATAAAATTTCGATTGATTTATTTCCAAAGGTTGATACTTTGTTGATTATATTTTGGACAGTCGCACTTGCACATGTTTGACTGTTATCAACACTTTGCATTCTGGGCATTTGGGAGGAGGACCACATGGACTGTTCATCAAGTATTCCATGTGTCAAACGAGTTTATGAGTTCGTTCCGTAGACGCGTGTGAATTAATAGTGTGTTTGTCTCTCTCTCTGACATGATGAGCTCCATTTTCCAACGCTGGATTTTATCTGTTTCAACTTATTATTTATAGGTTCCTCGTTTGGTTTTGCCATTTATTTGTAATGGTTGTTTTTATATCTCTTATGTATCACTTTTTGGGTTTTTATATTTGCTCTTACCATGTGGACTGGATTTAGCTGCTTTATCAGCTTTCATTTTGGGATCCCTACATGGGCAGGGATCCAACATATATTTCAATATTTTTTATAAGACATTATACAATTTGTTAGGAGTTCATATTTAATTTCTTGTACAATATTATTTTTTGAGAAGTGTAACCTTGAACATTTTCTATAGCATGGACAGTCGCTAAAAATAACAAAATTATTGAATGTTACTTGCTTTATAATTTTGATGGCTAAATTGCACATTAACTGCAGTGAAGACTGAGGCATTATTTTGGCAAAAATGATTGATTATTAAAATGTGCCATCCAGAACACTGAGCTGACCATCAGCTCGTCATAGGGCTTTTATAGGGATTAGGGATGGAATGACAAGTCTAGCTGTTTCCTGTCTGGACTTTTGACCTACTAGGTCACTTGTCAATGATGATAAACGAAAATGAAAATGAAATTAAAAGCTGTAAAAAGGCATACGAGCTTTCATACTGGAACACACTCACACATAAATACATTTAAACTCATGGATCCATACTCCCTAAAAAGGTATATCAAAAATTAAAATAAATTAATTTTAATCATAAAATTTACTTGTTTTAAAATTCTTTACTGATTGATTGTTGTTTTTTTTTGTTTTTCCAATTAATTTGCATGTTTCTCATGAACATTAAAATGGATGCTATTGAGAACGTTGAAGATTCTGACAAAATTTCTTCTATCATAGCCCTATTTCCAAAATTTGATAGTCTTTTGCAGGTTATATTTTTAAGATTCACACAGTATATGCTTAACTGTTATCAGTACATTGCACTTGGGTCAATGAAGATGGCCACACAATCTGTATTAAGATCCATGTGTCAAACGAGTATGGCCTTTGAAGACGTGTGAATTACTTGTGCTTGTCTCTCTTTTTGATATGAAACTCTTTTCCAACACTGGATTTTATCTGTTTTAATTTATTATTTTCAGGTTCTTTTGTTCCATATATTTTGCCATTTTTTTTCAGGTGACAATGACTGTTTTTATATATTTTGTATAGTCACTGATAGGGATGTCTGCCCAAAAGTTCTTGTTTGATCGTTTCTTTAGCTGCTTTATCAGCCTTTTCATTTCCTTTTAAACACTTCCATGGGCAGGGATCCAACATATTTCAATATTTTTGTTATTATACAATTTATGGAGTGAGATTTTTATATGTTGTACAATATTATTTTTGGGATTATCAGCTTTGAATAGCTTTTGAACTTCTGGAGTCGGATAAATTACAAAATTATTATATGAGACTTTAATTATTTTTATGGTTGATACTATTGCCATAACTCAGCTGTATTTACAGAGGCTTTGTCTGGGAAAGAGAACTGATACGTTTTGTTTTGGGACACTTGCAGCATATCCCACCTGTTTAATTTAGATCCGTCAGTGTATATTGGACTTGTGTGGACCTTTTCGGATTATATGCTCTACTGCATGTTGTCTGGTATTCTGGAGTATATGAATGATTTTTGATAAATATTTCAAGCTGTGTACAAATTTTCATTTTATTCTTTGTCCAAGGAGTGAGGCAGTTTTAACATTTAAGGTTATTGTATTTATATATTTTAATCTTTGCAATTATTCATTTCTTAATTGGGAAAGAAGGTGGATGATTGTTTATAAACACATCTTTAATCCAAATAATTTTTTTGAATAATCATTTGTCTGAATTGAGAGAATGAGTCATCGTCAGGGAGAGACAGAGAGTTGACCACATTCAACTTGTAAAGATGATGTTGGTGATGATCGAAAAGCTCCTGAACATATTCTAAGACCTCATTATGAATTGGGTTAACCTTTCAGCACTGCATCTGATGACAAGCCATAATTTCACTTCTAATAATCAACGATAGACAGCACTGTTGCTTTATACAAAAAGTAAGGGTATGTCTATCGGCTTCCCAAGTAGTGTTCGATGTTTTTTAATTAGGTTTAATGCTCTTTTTACATTTTGATTTCATGTATGTTATGTGGGCTTTCCAGTTCATGTGAGTATAAAATACTCATCCGTTTGGCCAATTGTTATACTATGGTTTCCGATTTTTAAGTCTATTTCTTTTCCTTTTTTCCATTTTTTGTTTTTATAAAACATGATTGCTTGGGTTTTATCTATGGAAAATTTAAAGCCTTAGATAAAACCCATTCATCTATTTTTACTATGCTTTTATTAATGATTCGTTCTGCATGTTTTATTCGAGATGCTGAATAATATATGGCAAAATCATCCATATACAGGTTACTTTTAATACCAGTAGGTAGATTTTTACTGATATCATTAATTGCTAACAAAAACAGTGTGCCACCTAAGGACGTTTGCCAGGTGGAACACCATTTTCCCTAAGAGGAAATGTTCTAGACAGAAGCATCATCTATTCTCACCTGAAAACTGAACGATTTGTCAAAAAGTTTTGTATAAACCTAGGTAAATGTCCACAGATGTTGTTGTTTTGTAAAGTTTTTAATATCGTTCTAGCATACCTCCATGTAGTATCGTATGCTTTTTCAATGTCAAAAAGACAGCTACAGTAATTTGTTTTCTTCCCCAAAAACCTCGAATATGGTCTTCTCATTACAGAGAGAATCTAATGTAGATCTGTTACACTGTGACCCAAACTGATTGGGAGTTAAATTTTATTTTCTCAATGTGCCATGTTAGTCGAGCATTTACCATTTTCCTCTAGTAATTTGCATAAACAACTTGTTAAAGAAATTGGTCTGTAATTGTTTACATTACTGGGAGCTTTTCCAGGTTTGGGGATTGGAATAATTATTGGAGGCTTTGTGCCATTCATCAGGAAATAAATTTCTGCCATTAATGGTTATAAAACTCTAACAAGTATGTCTTTTGCCAAAGGTGCTAAATGGCATATCATTTCAAAACAAATATTGTCACCTCCAGGGCAGATTTATTGCTGTTCAACAGAGCAAATTCAGGTTCTTCCATAGTAAATTTTCTATTATAATATATATCTTCTTTGTTTCAAAATTTATTGTTATTAAATCACTAAACCTTATTTTTAAATGGCGTGGATATTTTCACTAAAATGTCATCTAAATTTTTGTTAGCTACTTACTTTATATCCGAAAAAATTTTCAACCGTGGCAGATTACATTACTAATAATGTTATGATCAAGTAGTTTTTTTAGAACCATCTTTTATTATGGCATGTTAGGGGGTCTAATATGGGTAGGACTTTATTTTCCTCCGAATTTTTCCCATATTTTTTGTATGGGGAAATTTTTAGTAATCCTCCTGATAGATAATAATTTTCCATGAAATGATTCTTCCTTGTATTACCATCCCTCTTTAAACTTTGCAGATATTTTATTATAAAGATCTTTTAATCTTAAATTATAATAATAATATAGTGAAAGGCTTGTATCATTTTTAATTATTTTCATTGGTAACGTTTTGTTTAATTTACTGAATTTTCTTTCTCAAATTATTTAAGTCGTCTTCCAATTTGAGTGTTTTATTTTTATTGAATTTCATTTGTCATTAACAGATGACCACCACTGGACTTTGTGTTTTGTTGGAAAAACAAAGAAGAACTAATAAATGTAATCACACTGAACCCTTTTTCCAGTTGTAATGAAATAACAAAGAAATTATCATGTAGTTTCATTATGGTTTTTCAAATATTCAAATGGTGGATCTCCTGGTGAAAATTCATATTGAAACAATCTGCTTATAAATGTTATATCGAGGAATATTTGGTTAGAAAACACTTATTTATTAAAAAGACATTAACGATGAAATGATCACTTGAATGAAAAAATCTAAAACTGGCTTATAGTTTGTCCAAAACCAGTCTGACTTATGTTTGTCAATAAAAAGTTGGTCAATTAAATGTAAAAAAAAGCCATGACATTATATAATAGTATATATACTATTATATGTTAAATTTAATGACAGAACATGACAAAAATATATGTTGAATATCTCTAAAAAAATATACCTATTTGATCCAAGAGTATGAGGTATATACAATTACAGTCCCACATTGGGTTAAGGCATTAAAATCACCTAAATTAAATTTGGGAAGAGTTACCTTAAAAATCGTAAAATGTTTCTTTGATATTGAGGCCTTTGTTCAAACCTTCACAATTTTTTTAGGTTGAGTTGGACAACAAAGAAAAATTAGATGAACCTTATTTTTTTATTCAGTGTCTAATACTGACGTTTGCTGAAATGCCATATTCAATGGAAACTCCCAAGAGATAACAAACTTTGTTATGTGGAAAGGATCATTTAGCTAGGTCCAAAGTTCCTGTTTCTGTTATCAAAGCAGAACTGCTAATGTTACAAGAATGTAACACCTTGTCCAACATGTTGAGGCTAAATATCATTGGTTCTGTCTTCTTTAATAAGTCTCAAGATCCATCTAAGAAACATTCATCTTCTCTCTCCATTTATGTTCCATTGAATAATAAACGATTGAAACAGATAGAAAATAACAGAGCACAGACAAGTACTCTCAAGAAAAATTAATAATTTAGAAATTTTGCAAATAGAGAATTTACTAACATTCATCTGTTTTTCCTTATAGATGGATAATGTTTTTTTATCCAAAATGGACATGGTTAATCAAATAACGTGCCATTTTTTTTTCTATAAGATGCATAAAATTTCTTATAATGTTTGATAAACTTAATCTTTTGATAAAAAAAGGCCCCAGAGATTGCATAAAAACGAAGAAACAACTATTATTACCAGAAACATATTTTAAAAATGATAAAGTAGATGTTCAAAAAGCTCTTGTTCATTTAAACTGTTTATATTTTATCTCCTAAAATAATATTATCAACCTATGAAGGCAAATGTCTTTCAGACTTCAGAAGTGAAAGAGAATTTGCAAATAGGTTCTATTGATTATTTTAACATTTCCAGATAAAGGTTATTCTTCTTTGTTTTTGTTTTTGTTCCCATTTTCAAATGATCTTAAGAGAAATACACATGATTCTTGTTAATAATAGTTGGTTTCATTGAATTATGTTTAACAGTTCATAACAAAAGATGGTTTAACATCATTCAAGAAATTTCCAGAAATATAGAAAAAAAACATCAGATTTGAGTAACTTTGAAAAGGGTGCATCTCCTGAAATTTAGGCTATTTTATCCAAAATTGTCAATTTGAATGTGAGTAAATTATTAGAAAAATTTCCAATCTTGATTTGAAGTAAAACCTGTTTTTTTTTTAAAAATATTTTATTTTTTATTTCTCAGGATGGAACGTAAATTTTTCTAAAGACCAGATTACACCTAGAGAAATACAGCGGTTATTTCTATCTGTTTGAAAAAATTTGCTATTTTTTGCAAAATGTTAACAAAACAATATGAATGTTAGGTAATGGGTCATCTTAACATCTTCATCTTTTAATTCCAAGGAAGAAAAGGAATTTGATAGAATCCCTGTTCGTTCTGTAAGCATTTTCAGTTCTGTTATGACAAAGTACCTGTAAACTTTACTGATTTGCATGATGATCCTTTCCACAGTTTAGAATACTGGTAAAAAACGATAATTGTGTAATGAGGCAATTTGTATTTCAACCTAATAAAAATTATGACGTTGACAAATTTTTCAAAGAGTTACTTACTGCAATTTTGAACTGCAGTGGCGTTAAAAACATAGGTGATTTTAATGCCTCTGATTTTGACCCAAAATTTTAATTTTTGAGGTAATGTCAATAGAGCAGGAAATTTTATTTTTGAATTTTTAACTTTCATATGATTGCTATAAATTGATAACGAAATTTTTACATATTTTTCAAAAACACATGGGATCTTAAATCCTTCAATCGACCAAAGAGTCCAACACATTTTTTAGTAGACTGGTTGCACTCAAATTTTCAGAGTACAATTGCATACAAGTGATCATTTCACATATTAATTTATTTTTATTAAAAAGTTTAACCCCACCACTGACTGCCTAACATTTATAAAGCAGATTGGGAAACAATATGAATTTATGGTTCCAGGTCTATAGGCCTAGAATTTGAGTAAACATTTTTCCATTTAATGAAACTAATAAATTTCTTGTTGATTTAAAAAGAAAAAATGCTGAGATAAACTGAATAAAACTTTTTGGTCTGTTTCAAATGCATCCAATAAAACACAAAGTCCCATGGTTTTCTGAAAAAAAGTTAGAAGTATTAAAACTAAAACAAGATTGATATTTACAAAATTTTTTAAAATTCAGGTTGTGTAATTTTTCCAGTAGTAAGAACCTTACAAAAACTAACTATTTTCATTTTTTTGATTGGTTTTAACCTTTTCTATAAGAAAATTCTTAATGAAAGTTAAAAAAGGGAAGTCATCTGAAAATGAAGAATCATTTCATGGGCCCATATGTATCAGATTTATTTAAAAATACTGATACTAAAAATGGGAAAAAAAAATAAACCTGAAAACCTTAAAAGATATCATCAGCCTTTCATGGAGTTTATTCCTCCACTAATAGCACAAGTGAGAACTGACTCAAATGTCCGCATCCCTACCCTACCCCAAAGGGGATGGCACAACATGATTAGAGTGGCTCAAGTGTAAGCCAACCTCTCTTGATAGGACTGAGAGTATTACAAGAATACAATCATCCCCACCCTAATCACATTATTCAAACTGGACAGAATGCCGAGAGTCCTATTCCCAGAACTAGACCCCCTTTATATCCGTGGTCCAGTCCTAACAGAATAGTTCTGCCTTTGAAAACTCTTCTTTAGTCCGAACATTATCGGGCAGTTGATGGTCCTGCCACAGTTCTCACTATTTAGCTTCGGATATAAACCCAATCCCAGCTATGATACTTTTCCATTATTTACCAGGTCCAAGAAATTTGTATTTAAGTGAAAATATCCACAAAGATTTAAATCGTAAAGGTTTGAAGGGATATCTATAGTGCTTCCTGAGTCTTAAAATAAGAACCTAGAATGATTCCAGGGCCCCTTAAATACCCTCACCACATCAAGGTGTCCCTACTGAGGGGATTATTAGGCAAAGATAACTGATATGACTTGTTCTGGGATATAGCTGCATATCCTACTCCATGTTGTGATTTAGACCCATCTGTATAAATCACGTAATGTGAATGTTTTTGTCTTATATGATCTATGGTTTTTGTCTATGGTGTTCTTGGGGTATATGAGGAACTTTTTGATAAATATTTCAATACTGAAACATAAGTCCTTATTTTATTCATAGTCCAATGGGGTGGTAATTTCACTGTTGGAAGGTACTTGTATATCTATATTCAGTGATTCAAACAATCTATTAGCTCTAACTGGGAAAGGAGGTGGATGATTGTTTATAAATATATCCCTTAGATCAAATAGATTTTTTGTTGGTGAATCACTTGCCTTCATTCTTAATGAACTCTCTATGGAGGAACAGTGGCAGTTAACTACATTCGACTTGTACTGAGGAGACTGGTGAGGATCTAAATGCTCCTGTGCATATTCTTAGTCCTTCATTGTGAATTGGATCTAATATTTTCAGTGCTGCTTCTGATGCTGAACCATATACTCGTATTTCACTTCCGTAGTCAATGATTGATAACACTGTTGCTTTATACAGTATGTTACGAGTATGGCTATCAGCTCCCCAATTTGTGTGTGATAGTTTTTTAATTAGACTTAGCGCCCTTTTGCATTTTGATTTTATGTAAGTTATATGGGCTTTCCAATTCAGGTGTGCATCAAATATTAATCCTAAAAATTTTGCAGTTTGGTTAATTGGTATATTATAATTTCTGATTTGCAATTCTATTTCTTCACCTTTTTTCCAGTTTTTATTTTTATAAACCATGACAGCTTGAGTTTGTTCTATGGATAACCTAAAGCCTACAGATGAGGTCCATTTATCTATTTTTATTATGGTTTTATTAATCATTCGTTCTGCATGCTTTATGCGTGATGCCGTATAATATATGGCAAAATCATCCATATACAGGTTACTCTTAATTCCAACCGGTAGCATGTTACTGATATCATTAATTGCTAATGTAAACAGAGCACTACTAAGGACACTCCCTTGTGGAACTCCATTTTCAAGTGGAAATGTCGTGGAATAAACATCTATTCTCACCTGGGAAGTGCGAGCAGTCATAAAGTTTTTAATAAACTTAAGAAGATAGCCGCGTATGTTGTTATTGTGTAATGATTTTAATATTGCATACCTCCATGTAGTGTCATATGCCTTTTGGAAGTCAAAATAGACAGCTACTGTAATTTGCTTTCTTTCAAATCCTCTACGTATGTGGTCTTCCAAATTAGATAGAGAATCTAATGTAGATCAATTACGTTGTAAGCCAAACTGGGAAGGACTTAAAATTTTATTTCCACGTATGTGCCATGTAAGTCGTGCATTTACCATTTTCTCCAACACCTTGCATAGACAACTTGTTAGATATTGGTCTATAATTGTTCACATTACTATGGTCTCTTCCAGGCTTTGGTATAGGAATTATTATGGCATTTCGCCATTCATCTGGAAACAAGTTTCTGAGCCATAAATGATTGTAAAGTTTCAACAAGTATGATTTTGCCGAAGGTGCTAGGTGGCAGATCATTTCAAAGCAAATATCATCACCTCCAGGAGCAGATTTATTGCTGTTCAAGAGAGCATATTCCAGCTCATCCATATTGAATTTCTTATTATAATATATATATCTTCCTTTGTTTCAAAATTAAGTATTATAGATTCTGCTTTATTCTTTATTTTTCTAAAATGTTTGTCCAAATTTTGGTCACTACTTATTTTGGCAAAACTTTTCCCAAGTATGTACCTTAAGAAATCTAAAAGTTTTTTGCCATTGTCTAATATAGCTTGTCTGGGTGGTCTAATGTTTGTTCCATTTATTTTTCAAATTTTTCCCATACTTTTTGAATGGATGTTTCGCTTATTTCCGATACATAGGACCTCCAAGATATTATTTTACCTTTTATTCCTTCCTGAATTTAGCTGATATTTTATTATATAAAGGTTTTAATGCATCTATTTCCAATAGTACAATTGTCATTTTTAATATGTTTTTTCCAAGAATGGTTTTGATTTATTTATTTTATTGAATCTTCTGTTTAGAGTATCTAACCTTCTTGCTAAAGAGTGTTTTTTAGACTAATTCAGATAGATCATCTGACCACCAGGAGAACTTTATGTTTTTTATTATGGGGTTTTGAATGAGGAATAGCTTTGTCTGCTGCCTTTTAATGAAAGATACGAAGAATTCGTTTGTCTCATTGGGGTTTCTCAAATAATCATATGGCAAGGTATATTTCTGGTGTGCAAGTTGAAAATGTCCCAATCTGCTTTTTGCATGTTATAATGTGGAAGTATGGTTTCAAAATTATTATTTAATAAAGATATTATTATGGGAAAATGATCACTTGAATAGGAGTCATCACAAGTATTCCAGTCTAGTTTGTCAACTATATTTGTTGAACAAAGGGTGACATCTATTGAGAAAAATGTTCCATGGGTTTTTGAGCAGTACATATTTACTTCTGTTGTCATTCAGACAACAGAGATTATTAGTGTTCATCAAGTTTTCTATTTTTTCTCCATCTTTATCTGGTGTAATGTTGTTACAGTCCCATATTGGGTTATGTGCATTGAAATCACCTACAATTAATATGGGATTCTTACAATCTTTTATTATTTTCTGTAATATGTTTAAATCTTACTTTTTATTAGGCTGGTTGTATAAGTTAATAATATCAAATAAATTATTTTCTATTTTCACTGTTATTGCTGAAATTTGTAATTCAGCGTAATCTATATCTACTTTGTCGTATATCATTTTATTATGGACATATATTGCTGTTCCTAAGTTATTTTCATTTTCCTTTGATGTTGTGGCTAGTAGATATTTACCTATATTTGGAACAAATTTTCCAACGTGTTGTATACACAATTATAATCATTGGTTCGTATTCCCTGGTAAGTCGTTGGACTTCTCCTAAGTGCATTCTCGTTAATAATCCATTTATGTTCCATTGAATTATATAACGATTGAATGGTGTAATATGAGAGTGGTCAAATTACTCTAAATTATTTAAGTTGATTTTTTTTATTTGTTATAAGTTAATTTGTATTTTTGTAGGTCTTGATTCATTTTTTGTTGTTTTTTATTTTGACTTTCAAAACTGTTACATTTTTACTATCTTGATTTAATTTTTCCATTTTGATTTTTTTTAGAATATTATCTACAACACTGATATGTTTTTCTTTGTAATATTCTAAATGTTCAATACACATGCAACCTTCTTCATGAGATTTGATGTTTGTTTTTTTCCTTATTCCTATACCTCATGAAATTTCTCATGGTGCTGGTTACGCTTTCTTTAGTTATAGTTTTATTTTTGTGGCACATTACTACAAAGCATTTACTGCAACCACATGTATCTTCATGTTCATTAGTTTGTTGTTCCTTCTGGTTTTCTTGTGGTGCCTATAATTGGTGATGGGTGAATTTCTTTGCTTTATCGTAGTTATCTGTGTGTTGGTTTTCCATTTCACCTGAATTTTGTGATTCTGCCCCCAGAGGTATTATTGTTACTATGGGAGACAGTGGAATGTTTGGTTTAGTGTTCTGTTTCTGAACTTTTTTGGTGAGATTATTGGTTATTTATCTTTTTACATCTCTGGTTGGTTGGAATTAGGTGGGGTCTTATCTAGTTGCCTTTTCCGAGTTGTGTTATCCATTTTGCTACATTCTTGTGATTTTAATTCTTCTTCGTCTTTCTCTATGTCAATACTTATCTATTTCTGGTAAGGAGGTAAATCTATTGTTAACTGTGATATTGTCATTGTTGTATGGAATCTCCATTGAAGAGCTCTTTTGATCATGTATTTTTTTGTGATATTTCTTGATTTTTATTGCCATTCACTTCAGTTTGATTTATTGTTTGATTTTGAAGTATCTGCATACCTAAATTTCTTAGCTGGGTCATTCAATCCTCTCACTTTTAGTTCTAGCTTTGCTTCCTAATCGACATTCCAGTTCGTTCCTTGTAGTAATTTAAGTTCAGTATTGTAAATATAGAATGCACATGTTTTAGATCGGGCATGATGTTCTAGGCCACAATTTATGCATTTTGGTTGGCCACAGTCCCAGTGTGTTTTATGTTCTTGCGAACTGCAATAGGCCAAACCTGGGAAAATTTCTGGTCATTTGATGGCTGTATGGCCAAAATATTTGCAACAGTTCTTGCATTGACATGGGTTTGGGAACATAAGGTGTTAATTCCCAAAATGTTTAATCCAAGTATTTTAATTTTTTCAAGGACAGTTTGGCCACTGAACTTTATTTTTGCTATTTTGATAGATTTATTTTTGTCTTTCCTGCTTGGCACCTCATATAAAATTCGCAGTCTTCAACATTGCTGTATCTTTTCTGTAAGGAATCTAGAAACATTGATTTGTTTTGTATTTCTTCTTCAAGATTTGGGGTATATCACAGTGCCTTGTACACTGTTCATGGTATCATGCCTTGTGACGCTTATATTTATGTTCTCAATTTTTTAATATTTTGATAATTTTCTGACTGGATTTCAGTTGTTGTTTCAACCAGCCATTCCCTTTTTTAATTTGTCTTATGCTCATCTCTTTTGTGATGGGCATCGGTTCAGCAAGTAATTTTCCAATTTTAGTTAGCATATGTCTTGGTTGGTTTGTAGATTCAAAATCCTTGACCAGTTTGATTCTCCAAAAAGGGAATCAAAGTGAATCAAGGTTGAGTCTGGTCTATATTTTCTTTGTTTATTTTTTAGGCACTAGTAGTTCTGAAATGGCCTTCAGTTGAGTAGTTTGAACTACTTTTGTTCCTTTTTTTAATAGGACACAGGCACAGAAACATCTGGCTCAAAGGAGAATGGTTCCAATGTAACAAATGTCAGGTCCTCCTTTTACAGGGATATCCTTTTTCTCGCATGGGTCATCAACATTTGGAGAATTTTCAATCTCCAAGGTGGGTGCAGAGGTCGTCATCTGTGCCAAAACAGTAACATCAGAGGGCCCAGGGTACTAATTTTAACGTTACTATTCATAAAGATTGAATAAAAGAAAAAAATAATAAACCTGAACACTTTGAAAAGATATCATTAGCCTTTCATGGGGTTTATTCTTCCACTAATGGCACAAGTGAGAGCCGACTCCCAAATGTCCGCCCCTACCCTACCCCACAGGGATGGCACAATACGATTAGAGTGGCCCAAGTGTAAGCAAACCTGCTTGCAGGACCCAGAGTATTACAAGAATACAATCATCCCCACCCTAATCGTATTATGGGCAAACCGATAGAATGCCGAGAGTTCTATCTCCAGAACCAGACCCCCCTGAATCCGTGGTCTAGCCCTAAAAGAATAGTTCCGCCTTTGACCTATCAATCTGATAACTCTCAGGTCCAAACATTATCGGGCAGTTGATGATCCCACCACAGTTCTCACTATTTAGCTTCGGATATAAACCCATTCCCAACTATGATATCTTTTCCTGTTTATCAGGTCCAATAAATTTTAGTAAAAGTGGAAAATTCCACAAAGATTAATCCAAACAAATATACAATGGCATATGGGACTCTTGGACTTGAACCCGGGAACAGATTCCTGGGGTTCAAGAGCCCTCACCACGTAAAGAAGGTAGTCCCAAAACGAGGGGCGACATAGGCCAGAAGCGAACGGGTTATGTGAGAGGGCAAATCGGAAAATAATCGAGGCCTTACGCCGTGACAGTGGGTGGTTCCAATACACATTGGGACAGATCTTTTGGATGAAGTTCGATATAGTATCAACACTATGGTGAATGACACAATTAAGATATCTCCAGCAGAGGCTTTGTATGGATACAAGTTGAAAGGACCTTTTGATTTGTTACCAGAGCAAATTAAGGGCGATGTTACGGTTACTTCGTTGATAAATACAGCGAGAAAGATTTGCGCGTATTAGTAAAGAACTTGAACTTAGTTCGCGCGCAATGGTAGAGAAGAGTAACGCTAAATCGCGGGGTGTAGCTATTTCTATGGGTGATAGAGTGTTTGTTAAAGTGAATGTTCGGAATGATCCGAATTATAAATTAAGTCCAAAGTTCCATGGACCTTTTGAGATTGTAGAGATCAAAAAGGGGAATAGATTTGTAATAAAGGATGTAAATACTGGTGTGACGAAAATGACCCATATTTCAAAGTTGAAGAAAGTTGGGATGTAATGGAACATTTGTATATAGTTAGAGGATAAATGGGTTGATATTTGTATATATATGATATTTATTGTTTTTTTTTTTGTCTCTTTTTCATTCTAGATGAAGTAGAGAATAAGATGAACTTTGCCAGTCTCTTTTAACTAGGTTAATGAAAGAAGTAAGAATAACGTTAGATAGAGTTGATAAGCAGATAGATAAAACGTTAGAATGGATTCCTGACGTTACTCCAGGAAGTTCATCTTCTGTAGAGAAAAGGAGATGTAAAAGAGCAGCACCTTTGGTTCTTCTAGGTGTTGGTGTGATTGCTGCGATTGGAGCTATGTCCATTGGAAGTTTAGTCAAAGTAGCAGAAGTTCAAAAGACCTAATAGCTCAGGGGAAACAGTTAAATCAGTTGCAAGAAAGTAATGAGAAATTGAGAAGTGGTTTTGAAACAATTAGACATTCTTTGAATGAGTTTGTCAGTTACAGTAGAAGGTTTGAAAGAAGATCTTGATGTGACAATAGCACTTCTTACGATCCAACATACTTTTCTTAATATTGAGAAAGAAACTGATTTTTAAGGATAGTAGAAGGTTTGAAAGAAGAAATAGCAACTGATTCTTCTAAGGAGAAAGAAACTGATTCTGCAAATGCAAATAAAAGCAATTATTGCTGCAGCAGATGGTCGTGTGTATGGTGATATATTACCTTTAGGATACCTAGAAAATGTTTTAAGGAATTCCGCTTATCTACATGGGGCGAAAGTATTATTCACAGGAGGAGATTTGTATTTATATTATAATGTTTTGAGGGTGAGATTGTCTGATCGGGGATTAATAGTATATGTTCCTGTCAGTACCATGAAACCTTTTCTTAGTTTTGTTATTAGACCTTTTCCGAGTGCTTTTGGAGACTTAGTAGTGACATGGGATGGATTAGAGACCATGTTCATTTTAGGGGATCAATATCAAGGTTCGGGAGTTGATTATAAGACAGGTTGTACCTTAGTTAGGGAGAAGTATGTGTGTGACAGTAATGTTTTTCAGTTGCGAGTTGTATCTGTGGGTGGTTGTGAGTTGTCATTAGTTCATAGACAGACACCGACAGAATGTGACTTTATACAGTTTCCACTTGAATACCACATAATCTCCACCAGAACTCTTACTGCCATATACTGCAAAGAATGTCCTGTTACGACGATGTGCCAGGGTAACAAGTTGACGTCATTCATTCTCCAGGGATCTAAGCTGTTTGATGCTTCATGCCATGTGGTATCAACAGACTTCCTCGTAATTAGCCGTGCTGTGTTCAACAGTTCCGAGAAGATATTCATGCGTCATATGCGTAACGATCATGATGTAGTTCCAGTGCCTTCAACAGGGGTACCAATAACTATTCCACCGTTAGAAGAAGATGATCCGTTGTTGGATCGAGTATCAGAAATATTCTTGCCATCCATATTGATAATCTTAGTGGCTATTTTACTGATAATTCTTATTATGGGGGTAGTAAAGCTTATTTGTGCTTGTAAGACTACATGCAAGGGCTCTAAGAAAACGACCCCAGTGACTTTGGAAATAGTTCATGAGAGCAGTACTTAAAACTGCAGTGCAGTAGACATTGCTGATTGAGCATAGCTCTATTTGTTATGTTTTATACGTATGCTTTTATTTTAGTTCGCCATTAAAAGAGCGAGACGCTCTTATGGGGTGGCCCGAGCCCTATATGGGAAAATGTGCTTGATTTTAGAATTACTGTGTATATTCAGTCATAGTGTGATGAAAGAAAAGAGATGCTTCAAAGTGGAACTGGACGATCGCACAGTTGCAAAATCATTGCAGTCAGCAGATAGTTCGATTGCTTCAGCTGTTTTGGCTGCGATGAACACACAATATTGACTTGATAATGTGAGGCAACCGAGAGGTGGTATGCGTACGTGAGTTCACGTTAGAAAATGGCGATTGTGTCTAATTCTAAAAGTTAGGTCTGGTTCAATTATTAACTGAGAGCAGTATCGTCCAGACGTGGCTTTGTGTGTTTCAATTCTTAGAAAAACCGCAGTTAAGGTAAATCCAGACTTCTGTTTTTCTGTGTGATCTGAACTTGTGAATTTACCATATCCAAGACACTTATGAATTTGTGAACGAGAATTGGACATAGCTTTTATGTCACTTAATATTCTATTTTATTGTGTTCTTTAGATTATTAAAATAGTTTTACTCAGACATTTGAGCTGACTAATCAGCATCTTATAGGGCTGGCCTAAGGATTAGGATGAATGCCACGGCTAAGGCCTAGGCCCCTGGGACCAGAACAGGTCATAAACTGATGATGATGAATAAATGAAAAATGAAGTTTAAAAAGAAAAAAACTGTATAACAAATATGCTGAAACGCATGTATACAATAAATACATTTGCTCGTTTTGCATACAAAAAAATTAAAGATTAAAAAAGAATAAAATAAAATTTCATAAAAATCAAAAATTAAAATTCAGAATTACAATTTTTTTTTTCTTAAACGCCCTTTCAGGCTTCTATATTTTAATTACTTACTTGGTTTTATATTTTGTCTATCAAGTTACACTTTTAATGAAAGATAAAATCAGGATGACTGAAAATGCATAAGATTCTGATAAAATTTCCATTGATTTATTTCCAAAGGTTGATACTGCTGTTGATTATATTTTGGACAGCTCCTACAGCACATGTTTGACTGTTATCAACACTTTGTGATTCTGGGCATTCGGGAGGAGGGCCACATGGACTTTCATCAAGTGTCCATGTGTCAAACGAGTATGGCCTATTCTGCAGATCGCAATCAGAATTACTTGTGTTTGTCTCTCTGACATGATGAGCTCCATTTTCCAATGCTGGATTTTATCTGTTTCAACTTATTATTTATA
>NC_089799.1:2272500-2442500 GCF_040412425.1 Macrobrachium rosenbergii
CAGCCTAAATGCCTTGTTTGTATATATATATATATATATATATATATATATATATATATATATATATATATATATATATATATATATATATATATATATATATATATATACATATATATATATATATATATATATATATATATATATATATATATATATATATATATATATATATATATATATATATATATATATATATATATATATATATATATATATATATATATATATAATTTTCAAATAATGTAAATAAGTTTTATAGTCAGAGTATTCGCATCACTCGCTCTGTGAATAAAAAAACAAATCTCGCTTGTATATAACCATCACTAGCTAAAATTATACACATGTATATGCCCTGTAATATATACATATGTCAATAAAAACAAAAGTTATTTATTAAAATTAATTTTCTACAACCTTCACATTAATATATAACAACACGCAGATCATCGCATCCTCTCAGTACACCTTGAACTTTAAACATGGATACTGGTCCTTTCCAAGGAGAAATCTTAAACCTTTTCACTGTTCCTGCGTGGATTATCATAACAGGTTTCAGCAAAAGTGGGAAATCTGTGTTGTGTCAAAACATAATACAAATGTATGAGGCTAACTTTCACTGTATTTTATATTGCGGGGTGAGTGAACACCCTCTGGAAAGTCATCACACCATAAGCACCAAATTAAAGGTATCCAAAGAGATATTGAACCCTTTCGATTACACGGAAAGAGGAGTGGAGGGTGGTAGTAAAGGACTGTTATTTGTACTTGATGATTGTTTTCTCGAAGCTAGCGACAATAAATTCGTGACCCAAGCATTCATCGCCGGACGGCATTCGAATACATCGGTGATCTTCATAACCTAGAACGTGTTCCATTCGGGTAAATTCAGTAAGAGCATCAGTGTCAGTTGCTCACATTACATCCTCATGAAGAATCGTGACATTGGTCAAACTGAAACTTTGGGCAGGCAATTGTTCGGTTGGCGGAGAGGTGTGGGGTTTTCTGACATACAAAAATGTTTTTACGCATAACCGATACGGTTATCTATTAGTAGACTTTGCACAGTCAACACCTGAATTGTTGCCGCTCAGAACGAATATTCTCGGAGAGACCGAATATCAAATCACGTACAAATATGACTGAAGAACAGTTACGACTGCTTAGGGATTTATATGGCAATATGACACAACCATCATGTCTCAGCGGTGTGAATGGACTACTTAAAGCAGCGAGGAAGGTAGACAAAAACGTGACTAGGGCGGACGTTGTTAATTTTTTAAAGAGTCAACCTACATATACCTTGCACAAGAGCATGCGCAAACGTTTCCTTAGAAGGAAAATCATATCAACTAAACCTTGAGCAGTGGCCAGCACGGATTTGGCGGACATGTCGAAACTGGCTCGACACAATGAAGGTTATAAATATCTCCTAATTTTCATTGATAAATTTTCGAGGTTTTTACGCATTCTCCCTTTGAAAAAGAGGGATGGACTTACTGTGTGCAATGCGCTAAAAACGAGTATAGAATCTACAGATTTTTCAGATCTGTCTTGCTTGAACAGTGATGAAGGTAGGGAATTTATTAACCGGCATGTAAGGAATTATCTGAAAAGTAAAAATGTATTGTTATATAGCGTCTATTCGCGGAAATTAAAGCTTCTATAGCTGAAAGGGTGATAAGAACTATTAAAAACTGCATATACAGATACCTCACACACAACAACACGTTGAAATATATCGATGTTCTGCGAGACATAGTTAACAGTTATAACACCTCACCACACAAGAGTTTGGGGCACGGGCACGCGCCCGAGGAGGTGCACACTATGAGAAGCGAAGCAGACATTAAAAATCAATTCTCGAGAATGTACAAAAACGCTTTTCCCACAATGAGTCGCGTCACTTCATCCTTGAACGTTGGAGACACCGTACGTATAGCTGACGAAAACCGGAACGCAGTTTTCAGGAGGGGGTATACTGTTCAAAACACTATAAATTTTTAAAATCAAGAAGTTCATCACTCAGCAAAATTCCACAGTTTACATCTTAGAAGATTTAGCGGGAGAAGAAATAAAAGGCACATTCTACAGAGAAGAATTAATACCTACCGAATTACCCGAAACCTATGACATCACCATCTTAGACAGGAGGAGGAGAGGCAGCAAAATGCAGTATTATGTCAATTGGAAGGGTTATCCTGCACAATTTAAGTCGTGGGTTGTCGAATCGCAAATTGTGCGGACATGAGTTGTAAAAAGGAGGTTTTAATCCAAAAAGAAAGATTTTATTTATTCATCTCTCGTTTATCCCCCTCCGAGAGGAGCAGAGTAATTCAACATTAATCAAAGCGTTTATCGCCACCATATCTGAAATTTTCAGAAATTTTCCTCGTGGTAATCTAACCAGATAAAAAACATTTATTAAAAAACTCGGAAGGTGCAACAGAGAGATCCGTCAAATATCCCTGAAATCTACGTCATTAACGAAGAAGAAAAAAATATTGAAGAGTCGCAAAGGCGGCGCCATTCTGTCCGTATTACTTCCTTTAGCGGCTGGTTTGATAGGCAGTCTTTTTTTAAAATAGGAAAAAAAAAATAAGTAGAAAATAAAACAAAATGAACGAATTCTACGTTGTACCAGCTATCACATATGAAGGTTGACAAAAGGTCGGGAAACATGCGTCAACAGCAATAATGTTAATAACCATAGTGATAACATTAACATCAATGCCGACGGCGAAGACGGCGCTGGTGGCGGAGGAGGAGGAGGAGGAGGGGAGGTGGGTTAATGCGGGGGCGGGTGTCGCACCCATTCCTCTTAACGTGCAGAGAAATGTGAATTTTCCAGCAAATGCCAAAACAGTTACACCTCCACCTCCTATACCTCCTGTCGAGGAAGGTCGTGTGAAGAAGGGAGAACAGCTAATTTTAAATGTGCTCAACCGCAGAGTTACCCGCAAAAGAGTTAATCCTGACCTGACTGGTATTATTCCTATATTATTCAAAGATCATCAAATACCATATGTGACTGCCTTGGTTAACCACTTGCAAAATTCAGGTGTGATTGAATGGAATGAAGAAGGGGACTTGTCCCACCCGCTTATGGGATATAACATTTTAGATGTGGCAAGAGAATTTCAAGCGAATAAGAAGACGGATGATAACAGTGTACCCAGTTATAACTATATACCTGAACGGGGTGGCATTAGAGATCAGATGGTGAGAAACTCAGCTATAAAAAAACAAATAGAAGCATGGCTCAATTCACCTAGGAAAGGAGGGCGAGGAGGAGGAGGAGGAGGGAGGAAAATAATGAAAAACAAGGTGGCAAAGAAAAAGGTGAACGTGTGGCAACCACATTGATGAGTCAAGAAATTAACATGTTCAATCCCATATCAGCAGCGATAAACTTTTTTACAAGTGAGTGACCGTTCTGACGCATATCACAAATTATCTGCGGCAAATCCTTCCCCTTATTGCGAGGTTTAAGACCCGTTCAATCATGTTCGATCATGGGGGTCGGCTCAAAGATAAACCTGTTCAATCAAGAGGGTGGGGGTGGAGCCTAGCGTGATGAATCACAGAAGGGAAGGCGAAGGGGTGTGGAAAATTGAAGGAGTTTATGGAGGCATTAGTGTTCCAGCTCGTGTAGCATTAACGTGTACACCCTTCCAATTTTCATAGTTCAGTGATGGCTTCGTCACCTTGCAAAGTTGGTTTTCGGGAGATTATCCGAGACCGAGTTCAAGAAGAAGGAGTGTTGCCTGGTTATAGCTACTAACTGTGTAACATGCCAGAATTATGGCATTGCTCAAGACATTGTGAGAGTGTACCCCTACGCCGGCGTTGCAGGTCTCCATTACAACAGAGCTGGGGCGAGTTACGCTGCATTCCGCCACCGCGGGGATAGAAGGTACCGCCGTTTTGAGAGTGCCCGAGGGGAGAATACACTCGATGCGGAAGAACCTGACCTACCTCCGTCATTGCTACGTTGTTAACCCAATATGGAATTGGCGCTTCTGTGGAAGCGAACAAATTCGCCAAAATGAGTATAATGTATTCCAAGGATGAAGACCATGCAGAAAGGTTGTGAAACGACACGAGAGAAATGAGACACAATCACTTCTATGCATCATTGAAGAGTTTGAAATCGCAGTTAATGAAAGCGTCGCGTGAAGATGTGAAATATATTCTATTTGCTGCGGGATAGGACTAAGTGGTCGCGTGAACTGTGATTGGTTAAACCATTACCTGCCTGCGATTGTCTCCTTTGGTGAGGAGATGAAACGACACGGAAAAGTCACTTGCATAGCTATCACGGAAATTGTTTTATCACACCTTGAAGAGAGGTGTGCGGATGATGTGAAGTTGAAAGACGCATCATCCAAATTGAAACGTTTGGAAATAATGGACGTGGAGAAATTATGTTTGGGGGTTGAACAAAACACGGACATCTCTTCCAAACTGAAATGTTTGGAAATTGTGAATGCGGAGAAATTAAACTTTGGCGTTCAACGTGGCAAGCTGTGTGACATGCCAATGTAAAAATGATTACCAAAGTCTGTAATTTAATATGTGTATTTTAATATGTGTATGTCTGTATGTATGTATGTTCTAACAATTTGTATAATAAAACAGTTTTTTTTATTTTATACATAATTTTTTATTCATCCATTCTATGTTGCGAGGTATAAATATGTATGCAATCGTGTGTATTACCAGCATTGCACATCCAACATGTATAGCGATTACATTGTATATGTGAATAGCGGGTTGTGTCAGGATTTATTTCCCGAAAACCAGCCCTGTAAATTGACAAACAAATTGTCCACTCCCATAAATCTATCAAAAGAGGTGGAATATGAAATGGGTGTTATAGGGGTTACACTCCCAAATGAATACTACACTGTCACACCTGAAGATAGAGATTTCACAATTCATTTTAAAGCCATCTTGAAACAGGGTTTGGCATCTCGCTCGTATGGTTTCACGTATGTTCCTGCCTTTGGATTATTAGCGGGTGATATGAATAGATTGACCAGAGCACTCAATACGGACGTTACAGAACAGTTGGAAACATTTTATGGTGCATACATTCGAGGTGTTATGCGAAGGGAAGGGTTATTTTCATGGAATGATGATTTGAAGCGGACGAGTCTCACATACGTGAATGCCGAGGTGACGAAAGTAGAAGGAATTGTTTCAGTCACTGTAAAGTTTAGTGTTAGAGCAGCGCGAGTATTAGGGTTTGACACAGAATTGACATACGCAATTTATGGTTCAGGGGCAATGAGAAATCATCACTCCAGAATTTCTTATCTCGACGATCACAGTATTGACTGTGTATCTATATTCCAACATTATTCAACCTTCATCATTGGGTGATAAAACTGTAAACATCCTGGATTGTTTCGCGTTGGAATGTGCACCGAGTAGAAGTGTACATAATGCTGTTTATAAACCTTTAACCGTGAATGCAGTGGATTACATCGCGATTGATGTAACAAATCAGAAGGGGGAAGACGTCAAGTTTATTACAGGTAAAACTGTGTCATGCACCCTTCATATAAGACCTAGATGAAGGAAATTGTGCGCAGTACATTATCAGTATGGTGGGCGAACACATTATATATGAGCAGTCTCGGCAGCCTGAACAAGTATGAAAAATAACTCCCCATCAGGGTTTGTGAATAGGTTACCCACTCCTATATTCCTGCCGAATGGTAACGAATATGAAGTAGGTCTCTGCTTCGATCATGTTTCCGGGCGTTTGTTATGCTGTATTATCGAGAGATGAAGAATTCACCCTCTACTTTGTTACTGATCGTGGTAAAAACAATAAGCATGCCTATAGCTATAGACCAACGACAGCTATGTTAGCAGGGAATATGAAAAGGTTGGTGAGGACGCTTAACAAAGATGTTTTTGAACATTTAAAAGTCTATTTTGACACTGAATACAAAAGCGTTTTCAACAGCAATGATATATTCAGTTGGGATGAAGACAGCAGGAGAGTTATCATCCCTCATGTTAGGAGGAGGAGGAACATTAAGGCGGGGGATATTAAGTGTGACTGTCAAATTCAGTGATAAAGCTGCCAGGTTGTTAGGTTTTAAAATAATACAGCGTACAAAGTTTACAGCCTCGAGGCACTGAATGTGCACCTCTCTGACGATTCATTACCTGATAATTGTGGTGTAGATTATATGTGCATGTACACAGATATCGTTCAACCGACTGTTTTTGGAGGTGAACTAGTAAATATATTGGATTGTTTCACATTAGAGAGTGGTAAAGGAAGGATACACAACATGGTATACAAAGCATTGAACACGAACATCCTGGAACAGATTTCGATCGTTATCACGGACCAGAATGGGAGGCGTATCCATTTCAATAACAGTTCAAGTGTCACCTGCGTGCTTCATATAAGACCCAGATAGAGAGGTACGTATAAAAACACCTTTTCAGTGTTTTTCATTATTTACTTTTGCAACCTCGCATAATTAGGAACGTTCAAACACGCGCTCTGCTTAACAAAAACAGGGGAGGAGATTGAAAGTTTTTCTTTTTTTTTTTTACTTAACAGGTATGAGGGTTGTCTTCGCTCCACCCTCTGAGGTGGAATTTAAAACATTATTCCTGTCTGAACCTTTAAGGAAGGGAGGTTGTATAAAAGACATTTCAGTTTTCTATCCGGGTCATAGGAGGGGAGGGGGTGTATTTTCGGCAATTGCCGGCATTGCACGTAGGGTACTCCCTTTTTCGTTGAATGTTGCTAAACCTTGTGTTAAAGAGTTTGGCAGATAAGTGCTTTCCAATGTAGTGAATGATCAGTTGCCTTTGCAGTAATCTTTATGAAGACATGGAGTGACAGCTCTCAAAAGCACGGGCCGACGAATTTTAAATGGAAGTGGGAGGGTCGCCAGGAAAAAGGTGGGAGGTGGAGTACGTCATACACTCGCTAGCTCAGCAGCGAGGAGAGGGAATAAGAAGAATAAGAGAATGACGAATCGAAGGGTTAAATCGAGAAGTAAATATAACAAGGATGTGTATGTTCTTCTTTAATTCATTAACCTTTTGCCTGTTGGCGTGCATGCACACATTCTCTCTCCTCTTGCATTTTTTTTTTCAGGAATGGCGGGCATTGTTCCTAATGTGCCTGGGACAGAAAACAAGATTCCTGTCTCCTCCTATATCGCGGGTATCTCAGAATTGTTCCCGAATGTGAACAGACGTAGGATTATAGAAAGCTCGATTAATTCAAAGGAAAGGTTGGACTGACAGCTATATCGAGTTTCGTATTAATGGTATTACCGGTTCCTTCTTGGATTTATCGAGTATAGCTTTGGAATTATACATTACAGTGGCCAGGGCCGGCGTGCGGCTAGCAGATGATGTACATATTGCACTGGTTAATGGTATAGGTAATATGCTTTTTAAATCCATCTCTGTTTTCTTGAATGAAAAGTTGGTGGAATGCTCAAGAGCGTTAAAACCAGCGCACTACCGACTGTTGGTATAAGTAGGTTTTCCCACGATTACTTTAACGTTACGCATGGTGTTACACAGACTTATACCGCCGCTTCTTTCGGACAGCTGAGTAGATGGGAATCTCGGATGTTGAGCTCCATTAAGGCGGGGGGGAATTCACACGTACTTTCCACTCCTTATAGATCTGGCGAGTATAGACATGTATTTGCTGGATTCCGTGAATTTGAGAATAAGACTCGAAATAGCGAATAACAACTGGGTGATGGGTGCACACACAGACGGACACTTAAATGATCTGAATATAGAAAAGGCCAAGTTGTGGATTGATCGGGTTACCCCTCATTATAACGCCATGTCCGCTTTAAACACCCCTCTAGCAGTTAACCCGATACAATATATATTTGATAAGACTTTAAATAAAACATATGTTATAGGGCAGAACGAGGATTCCAGTTTAATAGATCAACCTTTCAATACCTGAAAAGATTACACTGGCCATGATAAGCATGCAAACATTTTCGGGGAATTACGCGGCCAATAGTTTATATTTCGGAGCTTATGACTTGAGTAATGTGCACATCACAGTTAATGGGAATACCGTGTATCACATCAACTGTAATTTTCCTAATACTATCACGTAATTGTATTACGAGACTCAAAAGTCGATAGGAGGGGGACATGATAACCTCATAACCTATAATAGTTTTAAAACTGGGAGAGCCATCTATTGTTTCAGCTTCGTTATGGAAGAGGTGGAAGATTCCATGCCCGTTGAAATTTCGGCCAGTTTGAGAATATCCATAAAGCTGGGCACGGTCGCACCACACCCTTGCATAATTTTATTGTTCGGTGACACGAAACTGATTCGGATAGTCATTCAATGCGATGTTAGAGGCTAGGTGTGATGGATACGAAAGAAATTGAGACAGTTTTACAGGGTTCGCTAGGGAGTCTTATTAAATATTTAGGTGTGTTCGCTTTAGATGAAGTGGGTGCGTTTAAAATACCCGCGAATAGAATTAAACCTCTAGTTTTTATATCTAATAGTCTACCTTCAACTTCTAGTATTGACCTTGTCAGACACTGGGTGTGTTTTATATAGACTGTTCGCCTAGGGGTACAATCTGCTTTTTTGACAGTTACGGTATAAACCTGCAAATTTATTCGGGTGGCTTCTCATCTTTTCTCGATGCGCATTCGGATGTTACCCTTCACCAGTCCGTAAGGCAGATACAGCCTGATAATTCTTACAAGTGTGGTCTTTACTGCGTTTTCTTTGTTCACTGTACGAGTCATAGAAGGTTAAAATAGGTTTTGTCATTAATGAGTGTCGTCTCCTCCCCGAGTCGTTTGAAAAGTAATGACGGGTGATGGAATACTATTTCAAATTATTCAAGAGGGTGCGGTGTTCACACTGGAGTTCGGGCATTAAGGGGAGTGCACGCTACATAGAAATAATGCCCCGATTTTTATGAAATTTTATATGTTATACATATATATAAGGTGATGTTCAGAAAAATTTGAGAGTGATCGGATGATTATTTTGGATTTTATTAAAAATAAGAAAAAATAAAAATAAAAATGATTCACCTCCTTCATTTTTAGAACTATTGCAATGCGGATTCATACACAGAAAGTATATCATAGTATGAAAAAATAATGGGAAGACTTTTTCTACTTTTCCTTTTTTTTCGATGGGGGCGAGGGGGGATTTCCCCTGCCCCCCCCAAATTTGTATAATTTGATTATCACGGGTTCCTCGTCAACCTAAGAAAAAACCTAGCACCAAACAAATATTTGTCTTTCTTTCCTCTTTCCAATGGTATATTTAACTTTAAAATTGGCCTAAAAATAAAAATGTAGTTCGCGTTTGAAGTGCAAAAACGTGAGAACTGAGAAAAATGACCGTAAAGATGAACAAGTGGGTTTTTTTGGCACTCGTGGAAAAAACTTATCTTAGAGCATTATTTTGGTTGATTTCTGGCTCCAGGTCACCCCCCCTCTATAAAAAGGGGTATTATTCGCTCAAGGCGAGGGCATTATCAAGTACCACCTGACTCATTGTTGCCTGGTTTGAAACTAAGAAACTAAAAGTTTAGTAGCTACCAGGCTGATACTCTTGACTCATTTTCAGTCGTTTTTTTCACTTGCTTGGTCTTTGGAGTTTGATTTTCAAGCCTTTTTGTCTCTCGAATGAAGAACTTCCTCTATACTTTCACTTGTGCCAAACAGATGTGTTAGTAAGTTGAAATTCTCACAGCCAAAGTTGTGTTAAATTTCCTCAATATTTATCTCACTCAATTGATGGTGCTGAGATTTTCCATTGCAAATTCGCTTTGCTGGGGGCACTAACCGTAAACCTACACGATTGGCACTTCATTAAAATATCAGCATCCCATCTATTGGCAGAGACTTCGACCTGAATTTTACCCCTGCAATTTCCTACCTTGCATCTAATACCCGATCTAACTGAGATCTAGATATAATGAACTTGTCATCATATACTCCCTTTTCATCATCCTTTATTCATTTTATCAACTGTGAGCGTATTTTTGAAGGTGAAAGTATATAGATTATATTTAGAATTACTGGATGCAAAAAAAAAAAAAAAAAAGCAAAAAACACCGCAAATAGCGAGAAAATTGCTCAGAGTAAAAAATTGCCCACCACCCAGTTTCAGCGTTTGGGGGCAACTGACTCGCTGGGCACCCTGTCTCACAGTCTCAGTGTCTCTTAGACCACGCATTCACCAAGGAACAAGCCATTGTTGTTGCCAGACGTAGGAGAAAAGGTGATATAAAAATCAAAATAATCAATAAATTAGGCGAATGAAGGAAAAAATGACAATAGTCATTAGGAGCCAAACGTCAGCCCTACCTCACTGTGTGGGGGGCGGAGGCCCAAAACCCCATCAATTTTAATATTTCGAAAAAATGCTTTGGTCACGTGATAACGAAAGTGTTGCTCATGTCTTACGGCCATTTAACCATTTTTCTTAAATTTCAAAAATATTCATCAAAAATCGAAGACTGCGCTCCCCTTAAACGAGCTCTTACATACA
Source organism: Macrobrachium rosenbergii (assembly GCF_040412425.1). NCBI lineage: Eukaryota > Metazoa > Arthropoda > Malacostraca > Decapoda > Palaemonidae > Macrobrachium > Macrobrachium rosenbergii. The sequence goes on from NC_089799.1 coordinate 2,283,059, forward strand.
AGGAGTACGTGCATTCTTTAAATAAAAGGTAATAATTAATTCCATTTTAAAAAAACGTTGCTAATATACATCACATAATTATGTTTGCAGACGTACGGTTTTTCTAAGACATTTTATTTTTCTTCCTTAGGATGAATATTATTATTATTATTATTATTATTATTAAAGTAGTTTAACCAGACCACTGAGCTGACTTTTCAGCTCTCATAGGGCTGGCCCGGAAGGATTTGATTAAAATACTAGGTCCAGGCCTGAAGTCAAGCGCTAGGACCCAATAGACCATCCGATACAAAGATGAATGAATTAAAATTAAATTAAAAACTGCACATAAGCACATCCTCTCATACAATAAATACATTTACTCAGACTTCCTTACATACATACTAAAACGGTACAGTATATTAAAATTCAGAATATAAATTGAACAAAATTTTTAAATTTTTCTCTTTTTTGTAAAGTTCAAATGTTAAAAGGGTTTTATGCTTTTATTATTTACTTATTTTTATATTTTATTAATTAAATTACAGTTCTTCAAGAACATCAAAACTGGACCAATTGAAAATGTGAAAGATTCTGACAAAATTTCTTTCACTGATCTATTTCCAAAAGTAGACATTCGTAGTCTGTCATACTTTGGACATTCACATAACACATGTCTGACCATTATTATTACTCTGCATTCTGAGCACTTGGGAGCCGGGCCATGTGGGCTGCTCATTAAGTGCCCATGTGTCAGACGAGTATGGCCTATTCTGAGGCGTGTTAAAATTACTTGTGTGTGTCTCTCTCTCTGATATGATGAACTCCATTTTTAACATTAGGTTTTATTTCTTTCAGCTTATTACTTTCAGGTTCTTCATCCCATATATATTGCCATTTTTTTATGATACCCATTTTTATGTGAGTTGCATAATCACTAACAGGGATATTCACATTTGATCTTGTCATGTGAGTTGCTTCTTTAGCTGCTTTGTCTGCATCTTCATTTCCTTTGTCCCTACATGCAGGATCAACATATTTCTACATTTTTCCATTATTATATAATTTATGGAGATATAATTTAATTTGTTGTACTAATATTATTTTTGATTTGTAACTTTGAATAGCTTCTATAGCACTTCTTGAATCACTGAAAATCACAAAATTATTGAATGATGATTCTTTAATTATTTTTATAGCTGATGCAATTCCATACAATTCTGCTGTAAATACAGAAGCATTATTGGGAGGGGAACTGATAAGTTTTGTCTTGGGACACTGCAGCATATCCCACTCCATATTCTGATTTAGATCCATCCGTATATATTGTGTAATGTGGACCTTTTCGATTTATATGCTCTACTGTATACTGTCTATGGTGTTCTGTTGTATATGAGTTACTTTTGGATAAATACTTGAGGTGTTTGCAAATTCTCGTTTTATTCATTGTCCAGGGAGGAGGTGATTTTACTATTACAGGCACTTGTATATTTATATTCAGCGACTCAAACAATCTTCTAGCTCTAATTGGGAAAGGTGGTGGATGGTTGTTTATAAATACATCTCTTAACTCAAATAATTTTTTAGTTGGAGAATCACTAGTTTGAATTCTTAAAGCACTTTTCATTGTTACTAGCTCTCTACTCGTATGGAGAGACAAGGGCAGTTCACCACATTCAACTTGTAATGATGATTTTGGTGATGATCTAAAAGCTCCTGAGCATATTCTAAGGCCTTCATTGTGAACAGGGTCTAACATTTTCAGAACTGCGTCAGATGCCGAGCCATATATTTCACTTCCATAATCAATGATAGACAGAACTGTTGTCTTATACAATACAGTAAAGGTATGTCTATCAGCTCCCCAAGTAGTGTTCGATAATTTTCTAATTAGATTTAATGCTCTTTTACATTTTAGATTTTTATGTATGTAATGTGGGCTCTCCAGTTCAAGTGGGTATCAAATACTAATCCCAAAAATTTTGCTGTTTGGCCAATTGGTATACTATGGTTTCTGATTTTTAAATCTATTTCTTTACCTTTTTTCCACTTTTTATTTTTATAAAACATGATTGCTTGAGTTTTGTCTATGTAAAAATTTAAAGCCTACAGATGAGGCCCATTAATCTATTTTTCCTATGCTTTTATTAATGATTCGTTCTGCATGTTTTATTCGGGATGCTGAATAATATATGGCAAAATCATCCATATACAGGTTACTTTTAATGCCAATAGGTAGATTTTTACTTGATATCATTAATTGCTAAAAATAAACAGTGTTCCACTAAGGACGCTTCCCTGTGGAACACCATTTTCAAGAGAAATGTTCTACACAGAACATCATCAATTCTCACCTGAAAACTGCGATTTGTCAAAAAGTTTTGTATAAACCTAGGTAAATATCCACAGATGTTGTTGTTTTGTAAAGTTTTAATATAGCATACCTCCATGTAGTATCATATGCTTTTTCAATGTCAAAAAAGACAGCTACAGTAATTTGTTTTCGTTCAAAACCTCTACGTATATGGTCTTCTAATTTACAGAGAGAGAATCTAATGTGGATCTGTTTACACTGTGACCCAAACTGAGTGGGAGTTAAAATTTTATTTTCTCAAATGTGCCATGTTAGTCGAGCATTTACCATTTTCTCTAACAATTTGCATAAGCAACTTTGTTAAAGAAATTGGTCTGTAATTATTTACGTTACTGGGATCTTTTCCAGGTTTGGGGATTGGAATAATTATAGCTTTATGCCATTCATCTGAAATAAATTTCTAAGCCATAAATGATTATAAAACTCTAACAAGTATGTCTTTTGCCAAAGGTGCTAAAATGGCAGATCATCTCAAAACAAATATTGTCACCTCCAGGGCAGATTTATTGCTGTTCAACAGCATATTCCATCTCTGACATACTAAATTTTCTATTATAATATATATCTTCTATTGTTTCAAAATTTATTGTTATTAATTCTATTTTATTTTTCTTTTGAGCGGAAATGTTCATCTAAATTTTTATCACTACTTACATTTGCTAAATTTTCTCCTATTATATTACTTATTTCTTTTGGATCAAGTGTTCTTTTCCCATCTTTTAATATGGCATGTCTAGGTGGTTTGAAATGGGTACCATTTATTTTCCTAAATTTTTCCCATATTTTTTTATGGGAGTATTTTTAGAGAGATCTGATACATATTTTCTCCATGAAATGATTCTTCCTTGAATTACTTCTTTTTTAAATTTTGCAGATATTTTGTTATATAGAAGTTTTAATGTATCAATTTCTAATAATAATACAGTCATTTTTTAAAAGTTCTTTCTAATATCGGTAATTTTTTATTTATTTTATTGAACTTTCTATTCAAATTATTTAATCGTCTTCCAATTGAATGTTTTATATTTTATTAATTCTGTTAGTTCATCAGACCACCAGGGACTTTGTGTTTTGTTGGATGAGGTTTTGTCTTTGGTATTGCTTTATCAGCAGCATTTTTAATGAAATCAACAAGAAATTTATTAGTTTCATTATGGTCTTTAAATATTCAAATTGTGGGATATTTCTAGTGTGGCATTCATATCGCTCCCAATCTGCTTTATAAATGTTATAGTGAGGGACATGTTTTGCAGGATTATTTTTGCAATAATGAAATTAATATTGGGAAAATGATCACTGGTGTACAAGTCTGATATCAACTGTATTCCAATCCAATCTGTCAACTATGTTTGTTGTACATAAAGTTAAGTCTACTGAGAAAAATTTCCATGTGTTTTGTCATAACATACTTTATCATTTATACAACATATATAATCTATGAACTGCTAAATTTACTTCTACTTCTATTTGATTCTAGATTACAGTCCCAAATTGTTGTGGGCATTAAAATCACCTATTGTTAATGTAGGTTCCTTGGTTTGTTGTAATTCTTTGAGTTTAATCAAAGTCATAATTTTTATTAGTAATTGCTCAAATTCCTTTACATAATTATCGTTTTTATTCGTATTCTAATACTCCGTTTGCAAATCAGTAATCTACTTTGTCATAACATACTTTGTTATGGACATATATTACCTAAATTTCGTTTCCATTGTGTTAATATAAGGTATATTTACCTATTGTTGATATTGTTTTGTTGACATGTTGCAAACATAATATCATTGGTTCATATTCTTTTTAACCGTTGTATTTCTCTAAATGTAATCTGGTCTCAGACCATTTACGTTCATTTTAATATAACTAAAAAATATTTTTTTATAGCAATTTTATTTATTTGTTTTTTCTAAAATTATTTAAGACATTATTTGTTTTTTCCATAATATACACAATGCACAGCCCTTTTTCATGAGTGTCCAAACTAGTAGTTTCTTTATTTCTGTAACTTATAAAATTTCTTATAGTGTTTGTTAAACTGTCCTTTGTTATGCTTTCATTTTTGTTGCACAGTTCAATGAAACATTCATTACATCCACATGTGTTTTCGTGTGTAGTTTTTTCATTTGCTCTTGCTGCACCTATTACTGGAGATGGGTAATCTCTTCTCCCATCACATAATCATTTTTATCAATGGTTTGTTCCTCTGCTATTTCTTTGGTGTTCTGGGTTTCTGTTTCTATGGTTTTATTTACTTTAGGAGACAAAGGTATTTTCTTATTATTTTTTTATGTTCTTTCTTGGGTCTCCCATCTTTATTTTAATGGATGTTTCTCTAATAATAGTTGGTTTTTTGTTGGTCTTGGGTGGAGTTCTCTCTAAAAGGTCTCTTTTTATCTTTAATTTCTAATTCATCAGAACTATCTTTTAATATTTCTGTAGTAGCATCTTCTGTGATTCTATTTCTCTTAAAATCTCAAATGAATTTGATAAAATATTTGTATACATTTCTTGGTCCTTTTCTATATTTTATTCTTCTTTCAAAGTGGAGTAATTTTTTCTTGAGATTGATCTATCAGGGCTTTGTTACTTCTTATTTATTTCCGTTTTTGTTTCTTTTTTTTTGATCTTATTGCTGAAAAAAGTTCGTTTCTTAGCAGGATCATGAATTCCTCTCACTTTTAATTCTAATTTGGCCTCTTTTATAGGCATTCCTGTCCTTTCTTGAAGTAATTTCAATTCTGTATTGTATATATAATATATACATTCCTTAGATCTTGCATGATGATTTTGTCCACAGTTCCACATTTTGGTTCACTGCACTTCCTCCACTGTGTGGTATGTTTATCAGAGATCCATAATAAGTACATACCAGATTCATTTCTACAATTTTTTCTTGTATGTCCATAACATACTACAGTTTTGACACTGTAGTGGTTTAGGGACATACGGTCTCAACTCTCTGCTTTGGCCTAAATTTTTATTTTTAAGGATCTTCACATTTCAAATTTTATCTTTTGCTATTCTTAGTATTTTTCATTACTGTTTTTACTTGCTATAGTTGTAAACCTCACAATCTTGGACATTTGGGTATCTTTTTTGAGGGAATCTCCAATAGCATTTTTTTATCGACTCATTTATCAAAGTACAATGGTACCCTGAATGCTGTTCATATTATCATGTTTTTCATATTATGTTAACACTGTCAATATTTTTCATATTTAAAATAGTTTTCCGATTGATTTCTTGTAGTGGTTTTCCTTTATTTGTCAACCACATCTGTTCTTTGGATGTCAGTTTAATGAATAATTTTCTAGTTTTAGGGATGAAATATTTTGTCAGATTTAAAACCTTGACCAACTTCCAGTCCCAAAGAGTCAAGAGTAAGTCAATTGGCGATATTTTTTATTCCTTTTTGGGATTTTATAGGGTATTAATTTTAATACCAACTTTTTATCCTGATTTTTTATCCAGAGAAGATGTCAGAGGAGGTTCTGGAGCAGTGGTCGTCATCTGTGCCGGAACAATGCCATCAGAGGGTCCAGGGGTACTTAAATCTTTAACACTACTAAGCATAAAGATTGAAGGAAAGAGAAAAAAATAAAATAAATAAACCTGAAAACCTTAAAAAGATATCATCAGCCTTTCATGAAGTTTATTCTTCCACCAATGGCACAAGTGACAACTGACTCCCAAATGTCCGCTCCCTACCCTACCCCAAAGGGGATGGCACAACATGATTTGAGTGGCCCAAGTGTAAGCCAAACCCGCTTGCTAGGACTGAGAGTATTACAAGAATACAATCATCCCACCCTAATCATGTTATGGGCAAACCGGATAGAATGCCGAGTCCTATCCATAGAACCAGACCCCCTGGAATCCGTGGTCCCAGCCACTAAAAATAGTTCCGCCTTTGAGCTATCTCTCAACTCCGAACATTATCAGGCAGTTGATGGTCCTACCACAGTTCTCACTATTTAGCTTCGGATATAAACCCATTCCCAGCTATGATATCTTTTCCTATTTATCAGGTCGAATAAATTTTTGCAAAAGTGGAAATTTCACATAATCTAATCCAAAACAAATATATAATGGCAAATGGGACTCTTGGACTTAAACCCGGAAACAAATTCCTGGGGTTCAAGAGCCCCTCACCACGTCAAGGTGGTTTCCCCAAAATGAGGGGGCTTCAGGATGAAAAGTCAAAGGTTGAGGAAGGAAAGACTTAAGTCCTTCCAAACAGAAATGCAAATCGGATGGGGGACTAAGTAAACACTCCAGGGGAGTTGTCACGAGTTAATTTGCTCCCCTAGAAATACTAGATTAAGGCTATGGTTATTTATTGTAAAATAATGAGGTTTAAGGTTGGTTATAACAACTCTGATGATGGAAGGCTTGGAATGTGTGGCAAACCCCAGATTCATGTATGCTAATGATCAGCATTGTCTAATAAAATGAGTGGACAACTAGATCAAGTGAATTATTATACATAGGTTAAGTTTACTTTAACGTTTTTTGTTAAACGTAATTTCCAGTTCTTCTAGAAATTAGAGTTGTTATATCTCAAGAAATATGTATATTGTAATGTCCGTATAAATCATATATATATATTATGAGTCATATATGGATATATATCATATCAAATATATATTAATCAGACTCTTATCAATATATGGGATTAAAACAGATCATTTATAACCAGTATTTGCAATCCATCTTACACTCATGAAACACCTGTCCATGAGTCCCGCAGGTAAATTGTCAATCATATCATAAATACCTAATCGACCCTTATCGATCCCTTCGATTAATAACCATTAATTTTAACGGTTTTCTTATCAGTCACACAGCTGTTGTTGAGCCTTCACACTATAAATTAAAACTATATATCTTAAAAAAGGCTAAAGAATTTAAATATTACTAATTCCTGATCTGATAAAGTGGGATTAATAACAGAAATTTATATTGATTCAACTTATCAGTCATGAACTTGATAAGTCAAAAGAATGAGACCTTTCTCATATACAGTTGCCTTTTCCCCTACTTAAAAGAAAAAAAAAAAAACTTTTAAATGCATGTTAAAAGGTCTTCCAAAATGAAAATATAAAAATAAAATTGCATGTTATGCTGATAAAAGATATCCCTGCAAAAATATGAGAATAAAATAAATAATAACAATTCTTCCTTTTTCATGACACCCTTTTAATCTTCTGAGGACGCCTAAAAATCAAGGTGAAGGAAAGGAGGAAGGAGGGGAAGATATCTTTGAACTACTTGTTACATAGTTTTTTTACATTTAATACTTATATTTTTGGTTGCAAAAATATTGAAAATAAAAAAACAAGTTAGGTTCATTGTAAGCTTCAATTTGAAAAAGGCAGTATAAAAATAAAATAAATAATGATTAGGACGCAGTAGTTACTATCTCTTGTCTTGAGGACATAAACGTTCAAGGACTCTAATGGCACCTTTTGGGTATATTTCGATGTTTACTAATTTTTTTTATGCCTCTTTGTTATTTTCTTCAGGTAAAATATATCAAAACAAATAATAATAATTTTGGAACACAAATGACACCCTTTCTTTGAGGATCAAATGTTCAGGACGCCAAATGTTCAGGACTGTCAAATGGTTTGACCTTTTCCCTACTAACTCTTTGATATGGCACTAAACCTGTTTCCAGTTGGGATTATTCTTCCCTGCTACGCTGCAATAAACCCTCAATTAATTCAACTTAACAAAGTTAATGACATCAAAAACCATATTTTTAATACAACTCAGATAAGTTTCCCTATTTTTCATGTTTGCCAGACACAGTTCTTGTGAAAAGAAATCATTTTACCTTGAAGGAATAGATTTTAAATTTAAATCTGACATATGATTTCATGCTGTTGGAATTTAACTCTCCAATATCAGAGTGAAATCGAAAGCAAACTGAATAAGATGTGAATGGAGACGTCAAACCATTCATCCTATTCAGACAAATTCAGAAAAGAAATTACTGTTACCTTTACTTGGAAATTGGGATAACTGGATATCCCATATTCATCTAATCCTTTCCAGGACAATCCTTTGCAAGACTGAAATTGTCACGGCATTTGATCTCCGTAAATTGTTTTATTTATTTTTCTTTTTTCCATGTCGGATATACTGAAATTTAACTGAATTGGCTTGCATGTATCCAAGGATTTTGTTGGGATCTCACCTCACATTCATATCTCACATTTCAGTTTTTCCGTTTCAGACTGTCGTAATATCTTATATCAAAGAAAAATATTTTCTCTGTTGACTTTCATATATAAACAAAGTTTTATTTTCAAGATTCCTTAGAGAATCGTTTTGTTTTTCTTTCATTGATAGTGCAGTCGACCCTGAGCACTGTAAACAATTACTCAATTCCAGAAAAAAAAAAAAAAAAAAAAAAAATGAACCCTATTTTTAATCAATGGCTGGACTCACATATCAGTTTCTTCAACGTTATTAGACTTTTTCTTTGTCCTTCTTACAACATTTTCTTAGCATCTTCTCATTTTATGGCTTATGTTGGCGGAAAGGCATCTTTATAGTAATGCAGCAACCTTCATTCTTCCCGAATGAGTTAAAAATCACTATCAATAAAAAATTAAGATTCCTCTCTAATGATAACATGATAACAATGAGTAGTCAGTAACCTAACGCCGATAACAACTTCTTAACATCCCCATCTTCTAACTTCCTCATCTTCCCATCAACCATCTTCTTTTGCAGAAAGTTCTTCTATTGCTTCCTTCATCTTCCCCCGCACCCCTCTTCCATCTATCCAACCATCGCCCCCAATAATTCCAATCACCATCCCCATCTTTTATTACATCCCATCTTCTACCTATCCCTCATCTTCCCATCACCCATCTGCTATCGCATCCCCCATCTTCTACCCCATCCCTCATCTTCCCATCACCTATCTTCTATATATATCCCCATCTTCTCCCCCTCCCTCATCTTCCCATCAACCAGCTTATATTATATCCCCATCCCTCATCTTATCCATCATAATTCTATATGTATATATAATCTCTCATCTTCCCATCGCCCATCTTATATTCCATTCCTCATCTTCTATATATCCCCTATATTCTGTTGCATCTCGCATCTTTCCATCAGCCATCTTCTATTGCATATCCCATCCCTCATCTTCCCATCACCATCTTCTATCCATCCTTCATATTCCTATCATCTATCTTCTATTTCATCCCCACTTCTATCATCCCCTCATCTTCCATCATCCATCTTCTGCTTTTGGGCATCCCCACCTTCTGCCCATCCCTCATCTTCTCATCACCCATACCTTCTCATTGCGTTTTTCCTTCTTATATTGCATCCCCATCTTGTTCTACCCGCCCACCATCTTCCCATATATTCTTCCATCTCCCATCCTCCTATCACCTCCCCATCTGCTATTGCATCCCTCATCTTCTACCCCACCAGCCATCTTCAGTGGATTTTTACCTTCTTTTTAGCATCCCAGTCTTCTAACCCATCTACCATCTTCCCACCATATGTAAAACGTTAATTGTAAAAGAACTGGAGTATATTTTCCTCCTTTTGAAAATGTGCAGTTGATAGTATTTAACAAAAGCTTTCAATCCTGATCTAAATTATGCACATGAATATTGTCCATTCAATAAAAATTATTTAAAATAATAAAAATAATAAATTATTAAAATTTGTATCTAATAATTCTAAATAATAATAATAATCCGCTTTTACAACAAACAAATTCTTACTTTTTGTTTGTATTTTCAAGTGAAAAAGATTGGAAAGAATGTTGCAATCAACAATTTTTTAAACTCTGCCAATTTTAAAAATTTTAAAAAAACCACGTAAATGTTATTACTTTCATGTGGCTTAAAATCAAGCTAAAAAAAGATATAGTAAAGTTGTGTCTCTTATACTTTTAATCCAACAGTTATTTTTTTTTAGATTGCTCAGTTACAACACAGGAATGAATGCCATTTGAACGTCTAACTTTGAATCAACTGGTTTACAATAAAGCAAAGGTTTGACCTGACAAAATTCTTTGGAATCCGCACCACATTATGGCGTGAAATGAATCTCTATCACCAGAAATAAATTCCATTTAACTCTTCATTAGCCGGCCGACGAGAGTTAAACTCGGTTATAAACGAGTTGCTAGGATGTACAACTCTTACAACACCAAAACAAGTTACCAAATGATACCATGTTGTATAATACATATTTTCGATGAGGTGAACTATATAGCAATATTATCGATATGAGTTGATGGCTCAACCTTAGTCGCCAGTGGATAGGGTTGAGGGGGTATTCCTCTGAGACATACAGCGTATATGTTGCATCTAATGACTCTGTCGTGGTCATTTGTGTTTTATATGGAGATATTCCCGTTTGCCGCCATATATATATGGTTTCGATGATTTCAACGGCAGTAGTTTGATGGTCGTGCTCCAGTAACGCTTTGATGCACCATGGTCTTGAAATCCCAATGATGGATGTTCTGTTTTCCAAGTATACTGGAAAAGATAACTATCTTTTTCGATTATTATATTGGTATTTGTGTTACTCCCTAGATTAACGTGATTGGGTTTTCTGACTTTATATTTACTGCTTTATTGATTTTTCTTATTTTATTAACAAGACAAATTTTTATACCGTGGATTGTCTGATTATAAAGATATGTTGTCTGTATGTGAGCTCTGTTTGATGTAGCTTAAACTTGTTCATCTTGTAAAATTTTAAAGTGAAAACTGTTTATTAAAATAAACTTTTTTAGCTTCATCTATGATATTTTTGACTGACTCATGGATTATGTATGATGTGTGATATGGTTTATATATTACTTTTTGCAAACTTGACTCATTTGTAAATTATTTGTTAAACTAGTTTTAAGGTTATTTTGCTGGTTTTGTTGTTCCCCCTTTCCCCGTTGTTGTCTCAGTGCTAGAGATGTTTATTCAAATCCATTTGTCTGTAATTGATGATGGAACCTGATGAACCGAGGTTTTGGCTCATTAGAGATTTAACAATCGTTGACCAAACGCATGACTCTGATTTTAACTTAGTCTTCAGCTGATGTTCTTTCTACCTCACCAACTGTTATTAATCATTGATTGTTATTGTTATTATTAGTAAATTCCTCTTGTAACCTAGGACATTTTAAGAACTAGGTGAAAGTGTATATCTTGTTTACCGGAAGCCAAATTATTACTTTTATTTATTAGCTTCAGCAGATATATGAATTTTCAAAAGCTTATGTGGCATTGCATGAATTAATCCATTTAATCAATCAATTTACGTTCACGAAATCACAAATAAATGCAATTCTAAGAACTTTGAAATTAATGTTTCCTCTCAACATGCCTCTTCATTTTAGCCTCATTTCGATCAAAGTCTGGAAGGATATTGGCAACAGACGTTCCAGGAGATTCAGTGTCTCTCTGGAGTCCCTGACCTTTGCATGGAATCTGGAAGACCCTCTCTTTTTGATCTTGGAAACAAAAAGCGTTCCTTATGACCACTGCGTGAAAGGGTGTAGAACTTCTTTGCTTTGATTAAAGCATAAAGCATCCACAGGTATTTTGATTTTATTACCATGACTGCTAGGGAGGCTGGTATGCATAAAAAAATAATTGGATATCTGTTTACTGAACTTTGCCAATGTTTGAATTTCATACATTTCTTTTCAAGATAATTTTTGCCTAAATTAACCTTCTATCCATCATGAATAGAGAAGCCTTTCACGCATTCCTATATCCCTAATAATATTAGGTACACTTTCGTACGTAACTGAGGTCCAGGTTGCATCAAAATGATACACACCTATTAAATGTTCTTACCGCACAACACCAATCCAACTTTAAGTTCAAGTGGAAATCTGGTCTGGCATTTGGCCGTGTACTTTACGTTTAAGTCAAATTGTTCATTTTAGCTTACTGCAGTTAAAAACGCTTATGTTTGTATTATAACAAGTTGTGTTTATTAATGACACACTTCCAAGTTTCACGCGTTTTGGTAAAGGCGTTTTTGTTTTCTCATATAGTAGGGAGCGAGAAAATATTTTTGAGTGCAAAATTCGTAGATGCATTAATTAAGAATGACTTCAACTGGATGTTATTCTTCAATGGAAAATGACGCAAAATATGAATGCAATTGCTTTGTGAAGAACAAAGAGCGTTCATATGAAAGCGAAAGGTGTTCTAGAAAGAACGCGTTTCATTTATAAAGGGCCAGGTCCGTTTTACTTGAAAAAGTGCAATAAACCCGTAACACATTCAAGTTTTTACTTACACTTTTTAAAAAAAAAAAAGGTGTTTACAAAAGAAAACAAAAATGTGTTTTAGAAATTTAACAAATAAACGAACTTTTTTACGTTTAGCAAAAAACAAGCTTGCTTTCACTGTGTGCTCCACTGTGCCTTGTTAGCTTGTTTCAGTTTTATCAGTGTGCTCATTACTCATATTTAGTAAGCATCTGCTCTATTATTACAATTACATTTTTATGGTCATTCATTTTGCCTTGAATAAAATAACATCAGAGAAAAGACAAATATTTTTCATTTTCAATTTATTCAAGGAGAAAGTTTTTGTCACAGTGTCAGTGAATTTAACACAGAATACTGAAAGACACGGTTTTCTGGTACGGGTGCCGGGGACTTCTGAAAGGCCTGGTCACTGTCTTAGAGATTGAGTGTACTTAAAAACGAAAGTTGTGACACGCTTTAGGGTCTTCTGTAAGCATAGGGGTCACAACGAGGCCCAGAAGGTGAGTGAGAGTGTTAATCTTCTTTCGCATTCCCTACATTATAACTTCAGGTCTCGATGCGAATCGTCCCAACCTCCAGCTTTTTTATTTTTTTTTTTTTTTTTTTTTTACTTTTTGTTTCAAAACGTTTCCATTGTAGAACTTTTTTATATCTCAGCCTCTCTATTTCTCACCGCCTAAACCACTTCAAATGTGGGGGTTTTAATGCTTCAAGATTTTAAATTTTGTTGCTATAAACAGCTGAAAAGGAATAAGAAGCACAAGTATCAATTATAAGGGTGGAAATTAAAGAAGTAAAATGATTATTTAAAAAAATCATTTAAATTTCATCCCAAAGAGAACCATCTGATGTATGATTACAGAAAAGGGTAACTTGACGTACAGCAACACAGTAAGAACCCTAAATACCTACGTGATAACGTGCACAAAGCGCTTATTGTCTGTAATATCGAATGTCACATACTCTGGATGTAAGTATAGCGAAGATGACCATACACTGATCATGACAAGGCTGTGGAGAATCGAGTCAATTTAAGGAAAACGTTTGTCGAAATCTATTGCAATTGTCAAAACCTTAGCAACAGACAAGCATCACAAGATTTGTCTCGTTTCTGAATGAGGGTGCCGTGTGTTAGACGAATACTATTCTCATAACCTGATTCACATTCCGCTATGTCTTACACAGTAGATATTACAGAGATAATGTGGAAATTGCTCAGATATTTTCCTTTTCCATATATTTCATCATTTTTAATACCCAATGTGCTGAGTTACTTTATTGTGTGGTCTACGAGGTACTTTTTCTCCTTATACGCAGAAGAATCACTTTCACTTCATAGTTATGATTATGAGTTGTTTAAATGAGGTATAGTTTTATTTATGGCACAAAGGGATATGATGGTTTAAATACCAATGTTCATGTCACTATATCTTCTTATTAATACTGAGATCATTATTCCTATGTGTTGAAATCTCCCCATTATGACAGTTTGTATAACCCAATTCCTTGCAAGCAAGTACAAGTTATTAAGGAGTGGGTCGGAGACAACCACAAACCATAAAGAGAATTTTCATTCAAAATCGGCCTGTATTTTATGCTTCCATTTATAGTATAAAAACTGTTATCGTTTTCATGAATATTTAAAAGGTCAAGAATATTTTTCAGTATTACGTAATTTATGGCTCTGTAGAAATTCTATACTTTATTCATCTCATGGTAAATCTGCGTCCGCTTACCACAACAGACCTTGACATATTATGAACAGCCACAGATCTTTAGAAGACGCTACTATAAGGACGAGCTAAAGAGATATTGACGTAAGTGCAGCATTAAATGTGACATTCTTTTAGGTTTTAAACCTCGTAAATAATGGTATGTCCTGGCTACTGCACTTTAATTACATATCTCGATAAGCTAGAATATATTATCGTTCTCTGCTTCAAGTACACATTCGGTCAGCGTAAAACGTTAAAAGAACAGTTTTTTTCCCTCCTTGGAAACAGTGCAGTCAGAACTGCCAGCCTACTCGAGTCTCAATGAAGGAATCTGCCGTCAGTGTACCACTTTAAATATTATCTAACATACTAAAATTAATAAATAATAAGCGTTTGTCTCCTATACTTTTAAATTTTCCTGATAATCGTTGTATATTTCTCCATGATAACACGAAATTCTTACATTTTTGTTATACTGTTTACATTCCTTGGGCACGTTGCAGGCATAATTGCCAACTTGCCAGGTTTTGTAACTTGACAAGCAAAAAATAATAAACAATAAATATTAGTCTTTTATACTTTTATGTTCCATCACAATCGTTTTATACTTCTCAGTAACAATAACAAAGTTCTTCATTGGGAGGGTGGGTAGAGCTCTCGGCTAGCACGCTGTTGGCCCAGCGTTCGACTCTCCGACAAGCCAGTGAAGAATTGAGGAATTTATTTCTGGTGATAGATATTCATTTCTCGTCATAATGTGGTTCGGATTCCACAATAAGCTGCTAGGTAACCAGTTGGTTCTTAGCCACGTAAAATAAATCTAATCCTTCGGGCCAGCCCTCTCTCTCTAGGAGAGCTGTTAATCAGCTCAGTGTCTGGCTAAACTAATATATTATACTCAACTTAGTAACAATACATGAATACCAACTTTTCTGTTGGTAGTCCTGGACCTACGTGGCGCTAAGTTGGGAAAGGGATTTTCGGTGTGGGTGAAAGTGATCTTCACTTAAGGTTATAAACTTCTTATTGATATTATATAAAGTTAAAATTTTCACATGTAAGTGAAAGTTATTCGAATAAATAAAATAAAAAACTACTCTAGTTATTCCAGTGGACTTGAATCTTTAGTTTACGATAAAAAAGGAATTATAACAAAAATCTGAGACCCTTACTCCCCACGTATTAAAATTTTATCGCCCATCCAACAGATGGCGTCATCTCCTGTATTTTGAGCAAATATTACTTGAAATTCCCTCTCTAGAGAAATGACTAGGTAGTGGCCACATGGTCGCCTTATCGATACACTAATCTAATGATAAAATTGAGTTATAATTTGAATTTTTACTGATTCTGATACAGTTTTATGAGCTACAGATAACAGATGTTGTTTGAACTGTATTTGTCCATTCAACAATAAATTATTGAATACGTGATTGACATAATATACCTGAATTTAAATGTTACATTTCTCAGACATTTTATAATATGCAACGATGATAATTCTGTTGAAAACTGGTTACTCCTATAATTAGCGTGGTGGTATAATCTAGTATGCCATGCATTTGCTCGGCCTTCTGCAATTGTCATGAAACTCGTCATTTGTTGTAAACCTATTTAAACACTGCATGTGCTTCCTACAAGACTTTGCAATCGTTATGAACATAATATTGTTTCTGAATTTCAAATATATGGAAAAGATACACACACACACACACACTCATATATATATATATATATATATATATATATATATATATATATATATATATATATATATATATATATATATATATATATATATATATATATATATATATATACATATATATATATAAATATATTATATATATATATATATATATATATATATATATATATATATAATTCATGTTAAACGTCAGATCCAGTATTTGTACAAAAGTTCCTTTTAAAATATTGTCTAATATTCCATAACAAGACAATACATATCATTTGGTATATTTTTTTTATATAAAGTTAAACAGAGAGAGAGAGAGAGAGAGAGAGAGAGAGAGAGAGAGAGAGAGAGAGAGAGAGAGAGAGAGAGAGAGCATGAACTTTTATGATTATATTTTTTACGAAGTCAAACCTATCAAGTAAGAAATTATATCCTGAGGATTTCATTGTTAAGAGATATTTATTTTAAATAAATATTCCCGATTGTAAACATTAATAATAATCTGTGAAGAATTCTATGAGTTAATAAAGAGGGTATTGTGGTATTACAATGACATAAGTGTCTGGTAAAAAGTAACCAGCAGTTTCTGTAATTTTGGAAATTTGAGGTTAATTATCCTTTTCTTCTCATTGAATTAATAACTCATTCCTCGTTTTCCTGAGATGAATTTCCATAGAAATATTATGTGCTTATGGAGACTGACCACTTATGAATTGTTCTCCCTGTCGTTATTCCAGCTGAGGCTCTGTTTATCTTAGAAACTCTTGTCGCTATTCATCGACGTCATGTGACTTCCCTACTTGAATGAACTCGATGAAGGTTTATGCCATGTCGACTGGAAGGGAATTGTTCACTTTTTTCTATCTGCATCTGCGGATGTTTGGATTTTTAAGAGATTCAGTCGTATTGCATGAACAGTTTTGTATTTACCCTGAAATCACTTTAAGTTCATGAAATTAATGAAAAAAAATTTCTGTGATATTGCAACTCATTATTCTTGTTCCCCTTCATTACTGAATGTCCTATCAAGGTATTTAGGATATTCGCAACAGCATTCCAGGAGATTCAGAGTCTCTGGAGTGAGTGAACTTTGCATGGAATCTGGAAGGCCCGATCTTTGGAATTTTGGAAATAAAAAGTGTTCTCTGTGACCATTGTGGATGGAATATATAGTTTAGGCCAAAGGCCAGGCACTGAGACCTATGAGGGTATTCAGCGCTGGAAAGGAAATTGAGAGTAAGTACTGTAGGTTTGAAAGGAGTAACATGAGGAAAACCTCGCGGTTGCACCATGAAATAATTATTGTTACGAGAGGGTGGAATGAAAGGGGTTGCAGCTAGGGGCCGAAGGGACGCTGCTAAGAACCTTTAGCAGTGCCATTGTGTGAACGGATGCAGAACCTCTCTTGTTTTGATTAAAAAATAAAGCATCAGTAGACATTTTGATTTTATTGCCATGACTGCTAGGGAGGCTGTTATGCATAAAAAAAAGTCATTTAAAATCTGTGTACTGAAGTTTGAATTTCATACATTTTATTCAAGATCATTTCTGTTTAAAATAACTTTCTATCAGTCACGAATAGTGAAGCATTCCGCTTACTCCTATATACCCAATGGTAAGTTAGGTACACTTGCATACGTAACTGAGGTTCAGGTTGTATCCTACAATAATACTGACCTATTAACTCTTCTTACAAAGCAATATTAATCCAAGTTCAGGTTCAAGAAGAAATTTGGACTGGCTTTTGGGTGTGTATCTTACATCGTAAGGATCTTGTCCCATGCATAAAACTGCTCTAAGTAAAGGTTTAAAGGTCACTGGAGAGCTGCAGAAGCAAGGGACAGGCCACCGCGCCCATGCCCAACGTCGATGAGCAGTGGGTCCCAAAAGGGTGCCGTGTGATTGACTGAGGGTGCCACAATATTTGGGGAAAAACTTAATGATTACTTCGGTATCCATATGTTCGCCACTAAACATTGCGTTTAAATCTGATATATTTTGGCTATGGCTGAGAGAAGCGATTAATGTGTCCCTGCTCTCTCTCTCTACTAGGAAGAATCTTGATTGCATGTATCACCTCTGCACTTGGCTCAGAAGAAGGTTAGTTCACGACATTTCACGGCACTGTACGTGACGAATTATTATTATTATTATTATTATTATTATTATTATTATTATTATTATTATTATTATTATTATTATTATTATTATTATTATTATTATTCAGAAGAATAAACCTCTATCCATATGGAGCATACGGAAGGGAGCAGACATAAAGGTGCATACTGACGGGAGCAAGGAAAAGGGAACATACAGGCAGGAGCATACACAAGGGAGCATATAGAGGGGAGCATACACACGGGAGCATAAACAAGGGAGCATACAGAAGGAAGCATACAGACAAGAGCATAAACAAAGGAACATATAAAAGCACAGACGGTAGCATATAGAAAGGAGCATGCAGAAGGGAGCACACAGATGGGAACATACACAAGGGAGCATACAGGCTGGAGAACACCGACGGGAGCATACAACAGGGAGTATACACAAGGGAGCATATAGAAGTATAGAAGGGAGCATACACATGGGAGCATATAGAAGGGAGCATACAGCAGAGAGCATACACAAGGGAGCATATAGAAGCATAATAGAGAGCATGCACAAGGGAGCATACAGCAAGGAGCATACACAAGAAGTCATATAGAAGCACAGAGGGGAAGCATACAGCAGGTTGCATATAGCAAGGAGCATATATCTTCTATTGCATCCCCCATCTTCTACCCGATCCCTTATCTTACAATCACCCATCTTCTATTTCATCCCCATCTTCTTTTGCATCCCCTATCTCCTACACCATCCCTCATCTTCCCATCACCCATCTATTGCATCCCCATCTTCTATCCCATCCCTCATCTTACCATCACCCATCTTCTGTTGTATCCCCCATCTTCTACCCCATCCCTCATCTTACAATCACCCATCTTCTATTGCATCCCCCATCTTCTACCCCAGCCCTCATCTTACCATCACCCATCTTCGACCCTATCCCTTATCTTACCATCACCCATCTTCTGTTGCATCCCCCATCTTCTACCCCATCCCTCATCTTACAATCACCCATCTTCTACCCCATCCCTTATCTTACAATCACCCATCTTCTACCCCATCCCTCATCTTACCATCACCCATGTTCTACCCCACCCCTCATCTTACCATCACCCATCTTCTCTTGCATCCCCCAGCTTCTATCCCATCCCTCATCTTCCCATCATCCATCTTTTATTGAATCCCCCATCCTCTATTGCATCTCCCATCTGCTATTGCATTCCCAATCTTCCCATCACCCACCTTCCAATCACGTTTAGGTTATGTAAACCTCTCGATTATTGGTATGCTCTGCCTGCTGTGTATATTCATTATTTGAATATTCTCATTTATATATGCATTCATTCACAACCGAATTTTTTCCCTTCCTTGGAGACGGTGCAGTCCGAATTACCGACCTACTACATTATAAACCAAGGAATCCTTCATCAATGTACCACTTTAAATGTCACTTAACAAGCTAAAATAATATATAATGAATGTTTGTTTCTTATACTTTTAAACTGTCCTGATAGTCGTTGTATATTTCTACATGACAACAAGAAATTGTTCTTTTTTTTTTGGTATTGTTTACCTTCCTTGGACACGTTGCAATCAGAATTGCTAACTTGTCAAGCTTTAGACGAAGAAAGCCCACGTAAATGTATCACTTTATTTACAATTTAAGAAGCTCCAACTTTAAATAATTATATTTAGTCTCCTATACTTTTACATTTCTCAGTGACAACGGACGAATGCCTACTTTTTTGTTGGCAGTCCTGGACTTACGTGGCGCTAAGTTGGGAAAGGGATTTTTGGTTTGGGTGAAACTGATCTTCACTTAAGGTTATAAACTTCTTATTGATATTATATTAAGCTTAAATATTTACTTGTAAGCGAACATTATGCTAATAAAAGGCTACTTCATTAATTCCACTAGATTAGAGCCTTTAATTTGTGAGATAAAAGGAATTATGTCAAACATCTGAGACCCTTACTCCCCCACCTATCAAAATGCTGCCGTCCATCCAATAGATGGCGTCAGCTCCTCTATTTAGGGTAAAAATACTTGAAATTTCCTCTAGAGAAAGGACTAGGTAGTGGCCACGTGGCCGCCCTATCGATAGGTTAATTTAATGATAAAATAGAATTATTTTTATTTTTCCCTACTCTGGTACAATTTTATGAACTAGAGATGATATACGTTATCTGAAATGTATTTGTCCATCCAACAATAAATTATTGAATACATGATTGACATGATATAACTGAATTTAGTTGTTAAATTGATCAGCCATTTTATAATATGCAACGAGGATGACTCTGTTGATAATTAGCGTGGTGGTATAATTTAGTATGCCATGCATTTGCTCGGTCTTATGCAGTTGTAAGAAAATTCGCCAATAATTGCAAACCTGTTTAAACACTGCATGTGCTTCCTACATGCTTATGCAAAATTCGTGAAAATGACACTGATTCTGATTTTCAATTAATAAAATGAAAATACTGACTAGGTTAAATTCTTTATCGTACAGAATTTACAGAGAGAGAGAGAGAGAGAGAGAGAGAGAGAGAGAGAGAGAGAGAGAGAGAGAGAGAGAGAGAGAGAGAGAGAAACTTCATCTGCATCTGTCAGAATCCAGTTCCAGAGGGTGTTTACAATTCCCACCCCCCACCCATTCCTCGAGAAGCCAAGGGCGTCTACGGCCTGAAACCTGAATCCCAAAGGAAGCTGTAACACGAGCCTAGCTAACTAAATGAAGGATTCTGTTCCTAAGGCGAAGGACAATCGCTAGTCGAAGAAGTCTGTTTTTGACTGATCAGCATCCATCGTGCATTCCTAACCCCCAGAAGGATGCTTTTGATGAGACGGTAGCCTTCGTGACATCTCAGAATTCTCATGGCTAGTCAGTCATTTTCCTGCTCCACCCAAAACCTCAGATGAGCGGTTGCATATTAAACTATCACCTTCATACGACCCCATGATTTCAGGGAAGTTTTCTAATTATTATTATTATTATTATTATTATTATTATTATTATTATTATTATTATTATTCAGAACATGAACCCTATTCATATGGAACAAGCCCACAGGGGCCACTTGCTTGAAATTCAAGCTTCCAAAGAATATGGTGCTCATTAGGAAGTAAGAGAAAGTGAAAGGAAATACAGAAAGAAGAGATCTCACTTATTAAAAAGAAAACATAAATTAATAAATTGATAAAAATGTATTAAAATGCAAACAGTGTAATTTGCATAAAATGGTACAGGTGTGCTGCCAAAACTCCCAGAGGAGTGTCCTTGGTTAAGCAGTTTCCCAGAGGGAGGGGTGGGCATGGTCAAAGAAGAGCCCCAGTCCTTCCTTCCCCAAATCTGTAGAGGTGACAGCTTGGTCGAGCAGTCGCTCTCTTGCTCCACTCAACCTTACTGTAGACTAAAGCTCTCTTGAGATCAGTTGTGAACAAACATTCCTGGCGTTTACATTTCAAAACGTTTCCATCTTGAAACGTGCTATTTTCAATACTTCTTCATTTCTTGGCCCATGCAACAATTCACATAACGCATGTTTAATTTTTTCAAAAGCTTTACTTTTATTATATTCACTAGAAATGACTTAAAAAGGAAAATTAGGGCGGGTCACAAGGGCGAATGGTAAATATTAATTAGGAGGGATATAAAATTAATCCTTAAAAAGTTATTCAAAAATAACCAAGGAATTAGAATTTCCTAATCACCGTCATCCTATAAAGGATATTGTCTGCAATTCGAGTCCTTCCATCGTGAGGATAACAATCATATATTGATTGGCGTCTCAAACCAATCAATATCTGCTTGTTAGCCTTACGATAGAAGGATTCAAATTGTATTGGTATCCTTACAATGGAAGGATTCGAACTGTATTGGTATCCTTACGATGAAAGAATTTGAATTCTATTGGTGTCCTTACGATGAAAGAAGTCGAATTGTATTCGCATCTTTACGATGGCAGGATTCGAATTGTACTGGTATCCTTATGGTGGCAGGATTCGAATTGTATTGGTATCCTTACAATGGAAGGATTCGAATTGTATTGGTATCATTACGATGGAAGGATTCGAATTGTATTGGTATTCTTACGATGAAAGAATTTGAATTGTATTGGGGTCTTTACGATGAAAGGATTAGAATGGTATTCGCATCTTTACGATGGAAGGATTCGAATGGTATTGGTATCCTTACGATGAAAGAATCTAAATTGTATTGGTGTCCTTACGATGAAAGGATTCGAATTGTATTAGTATCATTACGATGGAAGTATTCGATACGAAGGAAGGATTCGAATTGTACTGGTATCCTTACAATGGGGGGATTCGAATTGTATTGGTATCTTTACGATGAAAGAATCTGAATAGTATTGGTGTCCTTGCGATGAAAGGATTCGAATTGTATTGGTATCATTACGATGGAAGGATTCGATACGATGGAAGGATTCGAATTGTACTGGTATCCTTACGATGGGGGGATTCGAATTGTGGATGGATGGATGGATGTATGATATTTAGGGCAAAAGCCCAGGCACTGGGGCCAACAAGGCCATTCAGCGCCGTAATGGAAAGAAAATAAATTATGTTAAAGTTATGAATTCATGAAGGAAATGATTAATAAATAAAATGAAGTGATGTGACCAATAAATAAGGGTATGAAGTTTAATGAATGATGTGCTATATACATAAAAAAAAATTAATGTCATTAAAATTCTACGTGATGTAATAAATTATTAAATAAAATTAAATATCGTTAAAAATTTTAATACACTTTAAAAAGAGATGATAGCAGAAATATCTGCTTCATCTCCCAAAATATCAAACAGGGATTTACCCTGAAAATATCTCTCTCTTTTGTTAAAATATCTGGGGCAGACCACCAGAATGTGCTCCACTGTTAGTGTCTCGTCACAGTAAGCACACTCTGGAGGGCTGCTTCCTTCAAAAATAAACTGATGGGTCAGACGAGTGTGCCCAATCCTTAATCTCGTTAAAATAACCTCTGTTCGTCTGTCAAGCTGGAATGACGAAGACCACGGTAGTACATTATCCCTAATATTTCTATATTTCTTATTATTGGCAAGAAGGGGAGAAGTCCACCTTTCTTGCCATTTACTAAAACATAAGATCTAATGGGACCTTTTAGATCTGTATGAGGCACTTTTCTAAAAGAGGTTTCTGATAAAATACTAGCAGCTTTCGCTTCCCTGTCTGCCATCTCGTTTCCGTGAATCCCCACGTGAGAAGGGACCCAACAGAAAGAGACTGATTTACGTCGACAATATATACGAAAAAGCCACTCCTGAACTTTTTGAATTAATGGATGAAAGCTATTAAATTTTTTAATACCTTCTAAGGTGCTTCTAGAGTCTGAGTATATGACAAAATTAGAGTCACTACTTTGAAAAACTAAATCTAGGGCAGACACTACGGCTGTTAATTCGGCAGTAAATATTGATGCAGAGTCAGGTAATTTAGCTGTGTACGCTGTATCACCAAGGATAACAGCGCAACCAACACCACTATCTGACTTAGATCCATCTGTATAAATTTTTGTAAAATTAGTATGGGTAACATCGTGCTCTAAGAATTTTCCCTAATCTCTTCTACAGTGCAGTCCTTTTTGTTAAACAGTTTCTTACATATTGATGCTTCTGGGATGAGCCATGGAGGATTTACAGGATATTCTACTTCCAGGACTTTCTGGGATTTAAGGTGATTATTCCTAACATCCTCATTCAGTCAATTTGGAATGGTTTAGAAGCTCTTGTACCAGAAAAACTTCGAGAGTCTGTTTCCTTTAGTGCTTGAAAGGAGGGATTTTTGGGAGCACTTTTCATTCTAGCCATGTATCGCAACCCTAGCTCTTGCCTTCTTAGATCAAGGGGTAAATGATCTGTGTCGACATAAATGCTTTCAACAGGCGAAGTTCTAAAAGCCCCTGAGCATATTCTCAACCCCATGTTGTGTACAACATCCAGTTCCTTTAGCTTGGTTTTACAGGCTGAGGAATAAATCTGACAGCCATAGTCTAGCTTAGATCGACACAGAGAGTCATATAGCCTCAGAAGGGATTTCTTATCAGCCCCCCAACTAAATCCACAAACAACCTTTAAAATATTCATAGATTGTTTAACATTAAACTTTAGGGCATTTATGTGGCTAGCCCATGTTAATTTATGGTCAATAGTCATCCCCAGAAATTTAACTTCACTCTCGTAAGGAAGGATGGACCCTTTTAAACTACGTGTGGGAACCTCTTCCACACGCCGGCACCTGGTGAATCTTACTGCAACTGTTTTGGAAGAGGAGAATTTGAAACCATTCTCATCACCCCACTTAGTAATAGCATTAATAGACCTTTGCAAATGTTTACATACAGACAAGGAATCATATCCTGTGCAGTATATTGCAAGGTCATCGACAAAAAGCGAGCATTTAACCCTAGATAGGTAATCTGGGGTGTGAGATACCCCACAATTTTTTTTTTCAAGTTTAATTTATATTAACATAAGACCGAGAGATCTCTCCTTCCCTTTACCTTCCTGACTTGTCAAGTCCTTCATGGGAATGGGGTCGTCATCCCGGTAACAGTCTCTCAGTTTACTCTTTAGATCCCTTCGGGTACCTTGTACCCCACATTACCTATTGTGCTGGGTTGATGGGGTTTGTTGTACCCCA
This sequence comes from Macrobrachium rosenbergii, assembly GCF_040412425.1. Taxonomy (NCBI): domain Eukaryota; kingdom Metazoa; phylum Arthropoda; class Malacostraca; order Decapoda; family Palaemonidae; genus Macrobrachium; species Macrobrachium rosenbergii. The sequence continues at coordinate 2,307,884 of NC_089799.1, forward strand.
CATTACCTATTGTGCTGGGTTGATGGGGTATCTTGTAACCCACATTACTTATCATGGTCGGTTCATGGGGTATAACATACCCCAGATTACCTATCGTGGTTTGTGTTTGGAGGGGTGTCAGACCCCCAGGTTACCTATCATGGGTCTTTGGGGATGTGTCAGACCCCCAAGGTTGTGTGACAACAAAAGATATATAGTAAAAATGTAAAATTATGAATTATGAATGATGATGTCTACAGCTAATTTTTCTTCTGATGATTAGTACAGTTATTTTTTTTCTTTTCTTTTCGGGTGAAAGACTATTGCTACGATCCTTGCTCATAGTTTATGTATTCTTGTTTTATCCCTATGTAAAAGTAACTCTATCTATGAACTAGTGAAAGTACTATTGTTCTTGTTTTATGATCCTTGGAGTAATTCTTGTTTTTATACTCCTTGGATTTGTTACTTTGAAAAAACCTTTTGTTTTCCCAGTTGAGTTCATTATCCGGTGGAGTGTGGTGTTCTAAACAAATAAGTAAAAGCCCCCAGTTATATGGTAAGGGCAATTTCATAAGATTATAAACAAGGAAAATGGAGTGATTTATTGGAAAACTGTGTGGTTATAAGAAAAGACTAATTCAATGAGTGATTTGATTTATTGGAAAACTATGTGGTTGCCAGAAAAGACTAATGGAAAATAAATGTTCCTAACAAAATCATTGACTTAGTGGAAAAAATATGTTGAAGCAATGACAGTAATTTCTTCCTTCTTTTCAGATCCTTCTTTTCAGATTATAGACTGTTTTCAGAATAAATAACAAAATGGCTGATGAAAGTGATAACGAAATTATGAGCGACAGTAGTATTGATGATGTAGATAATGATGATGTGGAAGTAGATTCAATCTATGACAGTCAAAACAGTTCAGTGGACAGTGATAGTGATGCTAGCGATGACCCTCCCACACCACGAAGGAAATGCCTGCGCACATTACCAGCAAGTGCCACCACATCTGCTCCTCATGCAGGTGGTCAAGTTCCCTCCACTGTTTCTGTTGCAGGCCAGTCCTCCTCCACCATAGGACGTGATTTACTTGTGAAATTCACCTCGAAGACCCTACCAAGCAAAAATGGGCATCGGTGGTCGACAAGAGCTCCCAGGCGAAATCTGTTGCCAGCTTGCAACTTTGCATCACCCACACAGCGCTATGTAGACCCCAATCCCACACGTTGCTTCGAGGATTTCTTCACAGTTGCCATTCTAGATGAAATTCTCACAAACACAAACGTCCGCATTGCTACACAAGCCGAAAAATATAAAAACAAGACGGCAACAGTGGACAAAGCCACGTACAATGAGTTATCAGCATTGATTGGTATTCTGATTTTCTCTGGGGCCAAAGGTGATAATGATGTAACCACTAAGGAAATGTTTAGTAGCAAGTATGGACCTGCACTGTACCGTGCTGCAATGTCAGAAAGGAGATTCTGCTTTCTTCTACGCTGCCTTCGGTTTGACGACCACGCTACAAGGGAGCAAAGAAAAGAGAACGATAAATTTGTCCCCATCAGAAAGGTATGGGACTTATTTATTGCCCAGTGTAAGAGTGGCTACACACCAGGAGCACATATTACAATTGATGAGCAACTTCTTGGGTTTCGAGGACGATGTCCTTTCAGGATGTATATTTGTAATAAACCAGCTAGATATGGGATCAAGATAATCATGATTTGCGATGTGGAAACTAAATATATGCTGGGGGCCATTTTGTAACATTGCAATTGGTGGAGCCTTACAAACATACTAACAGAAACATTACAGGAGACAACTGGTTTACATCTATGCAACTTGTGAATGACCTTCAAAACTATGGCTTGACATATGTAGGAACACTGAGGCTCAACAAGCCATATACACCACAAGTGATGACTGATAAAAAAGTCATCCCCAGGGGTTGCACTGCTTTTCTCTATGACCGAGCACTGACAATGTTGTCTTACCATCCAGACAAAAAGAAGACCAAATTTGTCCAACTGATGTCAACTATGCATTATCAGCCTGTTATAGAAGCCAATGGGAAGCCTGAGGTGGTGATTTGCTACAATAAGACTAAAGGCAGTGTCGATGCATTCGATCAGATGTGTGCTCGTTATTCGTGCAGCCGAAAGACGAAACGATGGCCATTGTGTGTGTTCTATGGAATGCTAAATGCAGCAATTATCAATGCATGGATCATCTACAACAGAATGCAGAAGGACAGAGGTCAACCAGAGATGGAGCGCAGAATATTCATGATGAAACTGGCAGAAGACCTGATCTTCCCTTGGGCAGAGGACCGGATGTCATTTCAAGGCATGCATAGGAGCTCTCAGATGACAATCAAGGATGTGTACAGCATCAACCTCCCACATCAGCAGCCAGCTCAGGGTAACAACTCAATGAAGAGATGTGCTTTCTGTACCAGGAAGAAGGACCGCAAGACTCGGCAGCAGTGTATACACTGCCTTCGTCCAGTGTGTGTTGAGCACGCCAAACCCATCTGCTGTGACTGCATTTAGATCATAGTAAAGTAAGTTCTGTCAAGAATTATCATTTATTCTACCTGCTAAATATGTTTTTACATGTATATAATTTTAGTTTACAGTTCTCCGAGGGTAATGTCAAAATGGTTAGATTCAAATTAGTAAATGTTTTTTATTTATAAATAAATTAACTAACAGTTAACTTATTTTTGCCAAAATGAATGGAAATAACTTGAATTGTGTGTACGTTGAAGCATTTGCCAATATAACTACCGTAAGTACTATTTTTATTATCATTTTTGTCCCCTCTAAAAATTACCAAAAAATCTCAATTTTTTTTATTGGTTATTTTTTGACCTCTTACTTTTTTAACTTTTTTTCATTTCCTATATTTCTCCTTTTGTTTACAGAATGTTCCAGTATCGGTCTACTGTGGGTGACCCGAAAAGTCAACATTCAAGTTTTCATTTTTTGGAGGCTTAACATTAAAATTGATATATGCAAATTAGTTTACTTTTTTTTCAAATATTTGTAAAAAATATTTTTTTTCACATAAAGTTCACTTTGTTTTACAAAAATGATTGAAAATAAGTTCATCTATTTGCAATAGGAACCATTTGTCAATAAAACTAACATAAGTACTATTTCTATCATTATCTTAGTTGGGGTATGTCATACCCCAGTTTACCTATTATGATAGACGAGTTATGGATTACCTATCTAGGGTTAACAGGGGGCGAGATTTTTTCAATCACACTATTTATTGCCACTGAAAAAAGTGTTACACTTAAAACGCTTCCTTGGGGAACTCCTTCCTCCTGCATAAAAGGTTGGGAGAAGGAGTTTCCCACTCTTACCTTAAAAAGTCTGTCTGATAAAAAGGAATATATAAACCTGACCATTCTTCCACATATGCCCATCTTGTGCAATTGTTTCATGATGCCAATTCTCCAGGTAGTGTCATATGCTTTCTCCAAGTCAAAAAATATGCCAATGGTCTGACACTTTTGGCGAATCCTTGCTGGATTTGGTTGGTCAGCCTCAGCAAGGGATCAAGGGTGGAGCGGTTTTTTCTGAAACCAAATTGAAATGGCGATAGTAATCCTTTGGTCTCCAGGTGCCAAACCAGTCTAGTATTTATCATTTTCTCCATCAGCTTACATACACAGCTGGTAAGAGCTATTGGTCTATAGCTGGTGGCTTGGGAAGCATCTTTATTAGGCTTTTTAACAGGGACAATTATGGATATTTTCCAGTCCTTGGGTAAAATTCCAGTTTCCCATATTTTGTTTATAATCTTCAGTAAATATTTTTGGCATCATCTGGGAGGTGTTTCAGCATTTCATATATGATTGTATCCTCACCTGGAGCTGTGGATTCACTTGAGGAGAGCGCCTCACGAAGTTCTCTTAGGAAAAATTTGTAGTTGTATGGTTCAGATTTTCCTGAATCAAACTTCAGACACATTTCAGAATTCCTAATTCTTTGAAATTCTGGGGAATAATTGTTAGGGCTGGAAACTTTAGAAAAGTGTTTTCCTAGCTCATTGGCAACTTCAATGGGCTCTGTGATTAGAGTGTCATTTATTTTTAATGAGGGCAATGGTGACGCTACAAATTTTCCACTCAGTTTCCTTATTTTGCGCCACACCACTCTTAGTGGGGTCTTGGAGTTTATTCCATTAATATAGTAAAGCCAACATTCTCTTTTGGCTTTCTTATAAAAGCGCCGCTGCTTGGCTAAAGCACGTTTGTAGATTAATTTAGACTGAGGGCCCACTAGTTTTGTAACGTCTGTAGCATTTCCTAGTCACTTTTCTCAGAATACCACATGTCTTATTCCACCAGGGAACTGCAGGTCTACGAGGTTTGCCTTTTGTTTTTGGAATCGAGCTTTCAGCACTCTTCAAAGTAGATTCAATAAAGTAATCATAGGCATCTAGATGAGAATGAAAGGACTCAAACTCCCTATCTAGATTGACACCCTTACTAAATTTATCCCAGTCTGCGTCCTCTACCTTCCACTTAGGTAAAACTTCAGATGGAGCATTCAGAGCATATTTCAAATGGATCGGGTAGTGATCACTTCCATTTAAATCTTCATTAACAGACCAATTAAAATCAAGGTGGATACTAGTTGAAGAAATACTAAGGTCCAGTGCAGAGAAATGATTATCGTGAATGTTGTGGAAAGTCACTGACCCATTATTATACAGGGTAACATCATTCCTGTCAATAAGGTCTTCGATTAATTTCCCTTTACTATCTAAAAACCGACTTCCCCAAAGGGGGTTGTGGGCATTAAAATCACCTAGCAGAAGTAAAGGAGCTGGAAGTTGGTCAATTAACGACTGAATATCTCCAATGTTAAAATCAAGGTCTGGTGGAAGGTACAAGGAGCAGATTGCTATCCTCTTTTCCAAAATGACTGAAATAGCGACAGCTTGTAGTGTTGTATTTAATTTTATTGTGGAGTGCTGTAGAGATTTATTAATAATAATTGCAGCCCCTCCATGGGCACGATCACCAATTGGGGGATAGGATTTAAATATTGAATAATTTAGTCCAGGATTATAAACAGAGTTGCCTAACATTGTTTCCTGTAGGCATATAATCCCTGGATTGAATTCATGCATTAAAACTTTAAGGTCTTCTGTACGGGCTCTGAGACCTTTACAGTTCCACTGAAGAATATCGAGCAAGAATGCTAAGGTGGTAAAATGTGCTACTTCCCACTCCTTGGAGGGAAGTACTGTTCCTAGGTGGAGTGGGAAATTCTCCTTTATAAGAGATTGCTTTCTTAATCCCTTTTCATCTGAATTGGTGTTCAGGGTCTTTGGTTGATCTTCATATTTTTATTATGAACCTGATGTTCAGAATTATTGCTGTGGTTCTGTGCACCACTAATCCTATTTGTCTTAGGGCGGCAAGACTGAATTGAACTCAGATGTTTTTGTTCTGGAACTACTTTTGGAACCACCTTTCTAGGAGGAGAGATGTCTTCCAAAACACTGAACCCATTTGAAGTTTTTATTATAAAATCATCATTATTTGGGGAACTATTTCTTGTGCGTTTCTTGGTAGTTGCAACCGTAGTTTTATTATTATTTTTGTTTGTGGCTGTGGCGATTGATGGCTCTGAACTAGCTCTATCTAATTGGGATTGTTCCTTTAGCTTATTTTGGTTTGAAGTATTTTCAGAATATTTTCCTGAATTATTGGTTGATTTTGGCACCCTTATTTTTGGAGATGAATCGACAGCTGTGGATGTGGTGGAAGATAAATTTTCTGTGTTTTGGAAGTACAATTTTTGCTATTGGACTTCAAAGCACTTGCCGACGAAAGTTTCTCACCAGTTTGGAGATTTTCATTATTATTTATGGTTCGAGAAATACCAGGTTTGTGATATCTTCTATCAGACACAGTTATTGGTGGCCTTACATTGTTGGAAGTTTTCATAAGTTTTATTACAGAAGTATACGTAGTGTTGGCACTTTTGTTTGCCCCCATTACTGTGCGCTTTGCTTCACTAATGCTGATATGTTCATTATCTGCCACTGCCAACACTTCTTGTTCAAATTTATATCTGGGACAAGCCCTACAGTTTGGTGTGTGATCACCCTTGCAAAGAAAACAGTATCGGGCTGCTTTGCAATCATCAGAATTATCGTGCTCTGCAGAGCACACAGGACATCTTTTATTGTTATCGCAAGAGTTTTGAATGTGGCCATATTCAAAGCATTTGCGACACTGTCTAGGACTTCTTTTATATTTTTTAACCTGCATCCTCTCATGGCCAACAATGATGGTATCAGGTAGGTAATTGAAGGAGAAGGTTAAAAGGATAGCTGCATCACCACCCAGTTTTTTTACATGAGATACACAAGGAGGGCATCGATGGAGAATCTCTTCCTCTTTAAAAACATGCAAATCTTTTGAGTAAACTACTCCTTTCAGTGTATTAAAAAATCTGTGGGATGAAATAGATTCAATATTTCCACTTTCAGGAGGTTTAAAGTTAGCTAACAGAACTGCTTGAGTCTCATTTCCAGCTTTTATTAGAAGGTTCTTTCCATACCGTTTCAAATTTCCAATGGGAATGGAACCAACCTTGCTCTCAATGCAGTCAGCAGCTTTTATCAAATTTTTCCCTCCCTCCTTGTAGATAGCAACATGCCATAATGGGGGAGGAAGAGCTCTGGTACATGGGACTGGTCCATGTTCTTCAGCCTTTGGAACAAAGTCAAATGGCTCATCATTCAAGTTTTTCACTGAAAACACTTTCGTGCTGACAACTGAGTCATTTAGAATGTGGCCATGGATTCTTTGTTGTGCCTCACTAGCTTCCAAGGGAGAGGAAAATTTGATAAAAGCACAAAATGACTGCTTATCTTTTTCTAGAATTAATTTAATTCTTTCCACTTTGCCGAATTGCTTCACTACACTGTATAAACATTCGTAATCTAATGATAAGTTTACATTAGTGCAATAAAGGACCCTATTATTTGAATCAAATCCACCAGATTTATTAACACCCTGGTGTCTCAGTGTTTGGTTCTGTCCAACAGCCAAGCCCATATCCATGTTCATGCCAGAAGTCGTTGCCAGTGCCGTTAAGTCGTCGGATCCAGGGGAGGGAGAACTAAAAGCCAAATCCATAAGTTTAAACCAGTCCACATGCAAAGGTCCAAAAAGTGCACACCCGACACCCAAGAGCCCCGCACAGACCCCGACAGCATATCAAAAAGGGCAAACTGGGCAGCTCTACTGCTCAGCTTCCCCACCCCAACACACTCCCAAAGCCCGCGAAGAGACCCCAAGATGCCAAGCATGCACACATCAGACCACCACACACAAACTGGTTCATCCACCCACCCAAAACTGCTTGGTCATATCAAGAAAGTATCGTAGATCAGTCAGGTATTCGCATTCTCCTCCAATGGCACAAGTGAGAGTTGACTCCCAACAGTCCACCCCATACCCTACCCTTTCAGGATAGCACCAGTACGCTTCCAGTGGCCCAGGTATAAGCCAATCCGCCTGCTGGGAGTTCTGCCCCCACTAATGGGGACTGACTCCCCACTCCAACCGTACTGGTGGGCTTCCGGACAAATGCCAGGAGTCCCATCTCCAAGAACCAGCCCCCCCTGGATTCCGATGGGCTGATCCCCAGAGATGGTTCCGCCCTCAAGATAGCAGTGGGAAAAATCCCATCACCATCTCTTAGGTCCAAACTATCTCGGGTGGCGACTCAACCACCACAACTCCCACAATTAGCTTCGAATGCGAACCCCTTCCAAAAAAACGATCCCTTCTCAGACTCACCTAAGCAGTAAAATTTTGCGAATGTGGAAATGTCCACGCCATTTAAACCAAAAACTATGTAGGATGATTCGTCAGGACCCGGGCCCAAAGGCCAGGGTCCCTTAGCCCCTCACCTCGTCAAGGCGTCCTACTCGAGGGGGATTCGAATTGTATTGGTATCCTTACGATGAAAGGATCCGATACAATGGAAGGATTTGAATTGTATTGGTATCATTATGATGGAAGGATTCGATATGATGGAACGATTCGAATTGTACTGGTATCCTTACGGTGGGGGGATTCGAATTGTATTGGCATCATTACGATGGAAGGATTCGATACCATGGAAGGATTCGAATTGTATTGGTATCCTTACGATGAAAGGATTCGAATTGTATTGGTATCATTACGATGGAAGGATTCGAATTGTATTGGTATCATTACGATGGAAGGATTCGAATTGTATTGGTATTCTTACGATGAAAGAATTTGAATTGTATTGGTGTCCTTACGATGAAAGGATTAGAAAGGTATTCGCATCTTTACGATGGAAGGATTCGAATTGTATTGGTATCCTTACAATGTAAGAATCTGAATAGTATTGGTGTCCTTACGATGAAAGGATTCGAATTGTATTGGTATCATTACGATGGAAGGATTCGAATTGTACTGGTATCCTTACGATGGGGGGATTCGAATTGTATTGGTATCATTACGATGGAAGGATTTGATATGATGGAAGGATTCGAATTGTATTGGTATCCTTACGATGAAAGGATTCGAATTGTATTGGTATCATTACGATGGTATCATTACGGTGGAAGGATTCGATATGATGGAAGGATTCGAATTGTACTGGTATCCATACGATGGGGGGATTCGAATTGTATTGGTATCCTTATGATGAAAGACTCTGAATTGTATTGGTGTCCTTGCGATGAAAGGATTCGAATTGTATTGGTATCCTTACGATGAAAGAATCTGAATTGTATTGGTGTCCTTGCGATGAAAGGATTCGAATTGTATTGGTATCATTACGATGGCAGGATTCGAATTGTATTGGTGTCCTTACGATGAAAGGATTAGAATGGTATTTGCAACTTTACAATGGAAGGATTCGAATGATATTGGCATCCTTACGATGAAAGAATCTGAATTGTATTGGTGTCCTTACGATGAAAGGATTCGAATTGTATTGGTATCATTACGATGGAAGGATTCAATACGATGGAAGGATTCAAATTGTAGTGGTATCCTTACGATGGGGGGATTCGAATTGTATTGGTATCCTTACGATGGAAGGATTCGAATTACATTGGTATCCTTACAATGGAAGGACTCGAATTGCATTGGTATCCTTACGATGGAGGGATTCGAATTGTACTAGTAACCTTACAATGAAAGAATCTGAATTGTATTGGTGTCCTTACGATGAAAGGATTCGAATTGTATTGGTATAATTACAATGGAAAGATTCGATACGATGTAAGGATTCGAATTGTACTGGTACCCTTACGATGGGAGGATTCGAATTGTATTGGTATCCTTACGATGAAAGAATCTGAATTGTATTGGTGTCCTTACGATGAAAGGATTCGAATTGTATTGGTATTCTTACGATGAAAGAATTTGAATTGTATTGGTGTCCTTACGATGGAAGGATTCGAATTGTATTGGTATCCTTAAGATGAAAGAATCTGAATTGTATTGCTGTCCTTACTATTAAAGGATTCGAATTGTATTGGTATCATTACGATGGAAGAATTCGAATTGTATTGGTATCCTTAAGATGAAAGAATCTGACATGTATTGGTGTCCTTACGATGAAAGGATTCGAATTGTATTGGTATCCTTACGATGAAAGAATCTGAATTGTATTGGTGTCCTTACGATGAAAGGATTCGAATTGTATTGGCATCATTACGATGGAAGGATTCGAACTGTATTGGTAGCATTACGATGAAAGAATCTGAATTGTATTGGTGTCCTTACGACGAAAGGATTCGAATTGTATTGGTATCATTACGATGGAAGGATTCGATACGATGGAAGGATTCGAATTGTACTGGTATCCTTACGATGGGGGGATTTGAACTGTATTGGTATCCTTACGATGAAAGAATTTGAATTGTATTGGTGTTCTTACGACGAAAGGATTCGATTTGTATTGGTATTCTTACGATGGAAGGATTCGAATTCTATTGGTATCCTTACGATGGAAGGATTCGAATTACATTGGTATCCTTACGATGGAAGGATTCGAATTGTATTGGTATACTTACGATGGAAGGATTCGAATTGTATTGGTATCCTTACGATGGAAGGATTCGAATTGTATTGGTATCCTTACGATGGAAGGATTTGAATTGCATTGGTATCCTTACGATGGAAGGATTTGAATTGTATTGGTATTCTTACGATGGAAGGATTCGAATTGTATTGGTATCCTTACGATGGAAGGATTCGAATTGCATTGGTATCCTTACGATGGAAGGATTCGAATTATATTGGTATCCTTACGATGAAAGGATTCGAATTGTACTGGTATCCTTACGATGGAAGGATTCGAATTGCATTGGTATCCTTACGATGGAAGGATTCGAATTGTATTGGTATCCTTAAGATGAAAGGATTCGAATTGTATTGGTATCCTTACGATGGAAGGATTCGAATTGTATTGGTATCCTTACGATGGAAGGATTCGAATTGCATTGGTATCCTTACGATGGAAGGATTCGAATTGTATTGGTATCCTTACGATGGAAGGATTCGAATTGCATTGGTATCCTTACGATGGAAGGATTCGAATTGTACTGGTATCCTTACGATGGAATTATTCGAATTGCATTGGTATCCTTACGATGGAAGGATTCGAATTGCATTGGTATCATTACGATGGAAGGATTCAAATTGTACTGGTATCCTTAAGATGGAAGGATTCAAATTGCATTGGTATCCTTAAGATGGAAGGATTTGAATTGTACTGGTATCCTTACGATGGAAGGATTCAAATTGCTTTGGTATCATTACAATGGAATGATTCGAATAGTATTGGTATCATTACGATGGAAGGATTCGAATTGTATTGCTATCATTACGATGGAAGGATTCGAATTGTACTGGTATCCTTACGATGGAAGGATTCGAATTGCATTGGTATCATTACGATTGAAGGATTCGAATTGCATTGGTATCATTACGACGGAAGGGTTCGAATTGTACTGGTATCCTTACGATGGAAGGATTAGAATTACATTGGTATCCTTACGATGGAAGGGTTCGAATTGTATTGGTATCAATACGATGGAAGGATTCGAATTGTATTGGTATCATTACGATGGAAGGATTCGAATTGTACTGGTATCCTTACGATGGGAGGATTCAAATTGCATTGGTATCATTACGATGGAAGGATATGAATTCTATTGGTGTCCTTACGATGAAAGAAGTCGAATTGTATTCGCACCTTTACGATCGCAGGATTCGAATTGTACTGGTATCCTTACGATGGAAGGATTCGAATTATATTGGTATCCTTACGATGAAAGGATTCGAATTGTACTGGTATCCTTACGATGGAAGGATTCGAATTGCATTGGTATCCTTACGATGGAAGGATTCGAATTGTATTGGTATCCTTACGATGAAAGGATTCGAATTGTATTGGTATCCTTACGATGGAAGGATTCGAATTGTATTGGTATCCTTACGATGGAAGGATTCGAATTGCATTGGTATCCTTACGATGGAAGGATTCGAATTGTATTGGTATCCTTACGATGGAAGGATTCGAATTGCATTGGTATCCTTACGATGGAAGGAAGTTCGAATTGTACTGGTATCCTTACGATGGAATTATTCGAATTGCATTGGTATCCTTCGACGATGGAAGGATTCGAATTGCATTGGTATCATTACGATGGAAGGATTCAAATTAATTGTACTACTGGTATCCTTAAGATGGAAGGATTCAAATTGCATTGGTATCCTTAAGATGGAAGGATTCGAATTGTACTGGTATCCTTACGATGGAAGGATTCGAATTGCTTTGGTATCATTACAATGGAATGATTCGAATAGTATTGGTATCATTACGATGGAAGGATTCGAATTGTATTGCTATCATTACGATGGAAGGATTCGAATTGTACTGGTATCCTTACGATGGAAGGATTCGAATTGCATTGGTATCATAACGATTGAAGGATTCGAATTGCATTGGTATCATTACGACGGAAGGGTTCGAATTGTACTGGTATCCTTACGATGGAAGGATTAGAATTACATTGGTATCCTTACGATGGAAGGGTTCGAATTGTATTGGTATCATTACGATGGAAGGATTCGAATTGTATTGGTATCATTACGATGGAAGGATTCGAATTGTACTGGTATCCTTACGATGGGAGGATTCAAATTGCATTGGTATCATTACGATGGAAGGATTTGAATTCTATTGGTGTCCTTACGATGAAAGAAGTCGAATTGTATTCGCACCTTTACGATCGCAGGATTCGAATTGTACTGGTATCCTTACGATGGCAGGATTCGAAATGTACTGGTATCCTTATGGTGGAAGGATTCGAATTGTATTGGTATCATTACGATGGAAGGATTCGAATTGTATTGGTATTCTTACGACGAAAGAATTTTAATTGTATTGGTGTCCTTACGATGAAAGGATTAGAATGGTATTCGCATCTTTACGATGGAAGGATTCGAACGGTATTGGTATCCTCACAATGAAAGAATCTGAATTGTATAGGTGTCCTTACGATGAAAGGATTCAAACTGTATTGGTATCATTACGATGGAAGGATTCGATACGATGGAAGGATTCGAATTATACTGGTATCCTTAAGATGGGGGGATTCGAAATGTATTGGTATCCTTACAATGAAAGAATCTGAATTGTATTGGTGTCCTTGGAAGGATTCGAAAGGATTCGATGGAAGGATTGTATTGGTATCATGGAAGGATTCGAATTGTATTGGTATCATTACAATGGAAGGATTCGATACGATGGAAGGATTCGATGGAAGGATTGAATGTATTGGTATCTTTACGATGGAAGGATTCGATTAGGTATCCTTACGATGGAAAGAATCTGAATTGGGGATTGATTCGATTGTATTGGTATCCTTGGACGATGAAGGAGGATTCGATACGATGGAAGGATTCGAATTTGTATCCTTACGATATCATTTGTATTGGTGTCGATGGAATGATTCGATATGATGGAAGGATTCGAATTGTATTGGTATCCTTACGATGGAAGGATTCGAATTGTATTGGTATCATTACGATGGAAGAATTGTATTGGTGTCCTTACATTCGAATTGTATTGGTATCCTTGTACGATGGAAGGGATTCGAATTGTATTGGTATCATGGAAGGATTCGAATTGATGGAAGGATTCGAATTGGTATCCTTGATGGAAGGATTCGATCCTTACGATGGAAGGATTCGAATTGTATTGGTATCCATTACGATGGAAGGATTCGGAAGGATTCGAATTGCATTGTTGTATTCGAATTGTATTGTATCATTACGATGGAAGGATTGGAAGGATTCGTAATTGTGGAAGGATTGGTATTCTTACGATGAAAGAATTTGAATTGTGTTGGTGTCCTTACGATGAAAGGATTAGAATGGTATTCGCATCTTTACGATGGAAGGATTAGAATTGTATTGGTATCCTTACGATGAAAGAATCTGAATTGTATTGGTGTAATTACGATAAAAGGATTCGAATTGTATTGGTATCATTACGATGGAAGGATTCGATACAATGGAAGGATTCGAATTGTATATGTATCCTTACAATGAAAGGATTTGAATTGTATTGGTATCATTACGATGGAAGGATTCGAATTGTATTGGTATCCTTACGATAAAAGAATCTGAATTGTATTGGTGTCCTTACGATGAAAGGATTCGAATTGTATTGGTAACATTACGATGGAAGGATTCGATATGATAGAAGGATTCGAATTGTACTGGTATCCTTACGATGGGGTTTTCGAATTGTATTGGTATCGTTACGATGAAAGAATCTGAATTGTATTGGTGTCCTTGCGATGAAAGGATTCGAATTGTATTGGTATCCTAACGATGAAAATTGAATCTGGAAGGATTGTATTGGTGTCCTTGCGATGAAAGGATTCGAATTATATTGGTATCATTACGATGGCAGGATTCGAATTGTATTGGTGTCCTTACGATGAAAGATTAGAATGGTATTCCTTACGATGAAGGGGATTCGAATTGTATTGGTATCATCTTTAATGGAAGGATTCGATGGAAGGATTCGAATTGTATTGGTATCCTTTGGAAGATGAAAAATCTGAATTGTACTGGTGTCCTTACGATGAAAGGATTCGAATTGTATTGGTATCATTACAATGGAAGGATTCGATACGATGGAAGGATTCGAATTGTACTGGTATCCTTACGATGGGTGGATTCGAATTGTGTTGGTATCCTTACGATGGAAGGATTCGAATTGCATTGGTATCTTTACAATGGAAGGATTCGAATTACATTGGTATCTTACGATGGAAGGATTCGAATTGTATTGGTATCTTTTTGATGAAAGAATCTGAATTGTATTGGTGTCCTTACGATGAAAGGATTCGAATTGTATTGGTATCATTACAATGGAAGGATTCAATACGATGGAAGGATTCGAATTGTATTGGTATCCTTACGATGGGGGGATTCGAATTGTATTGGAATCCTTACGATGAGAGAATCTGAATTGTATTGGTGTCCTTACGATGAAAGGATTCGAATTGTATTGGTATCATTACGATGGAAGGATTCGATACGATGGAAGGATTCAAATTGTACTGGTATCCTTACGATGGGGGACTCGTATTGTATTGGTATGCTTATGATGGAAGAATTTGAATTGTATTGGTATCCTTACGATGAAAGGATTCGAATTGTATTGGTATTCTTACGATGAAAGAATCTGAATTGTATTGGTGTCCTTACAATGGCAGGATTTGAATTGTATTGGTATCATTACGATGAAAGAATCTAAATTGTATTGGTGTCCTTACGATGGAAGGATTCGAATTGTATTGGTATCCTTACGATGAAAGAATCTGAATTGTATTGTTCGAATTGTACTGGTATCCTTACGATGGAAGGATTCGAATTGCATTGGCATCCTTACGATGGAAGGATTCGAATTGTATTGGTATAATTACGATGGGAGGATTCGAAATGTATTGCTATCATTACGATGGAAGGATTCGAATTGTACTGGTATCCTTACGATGGAAGGATTCGAATTGCATTGATGGAAGGATTCGAATTGTATCATTACGATTGAAGGGTTCGAATTGCATTGGTATCCTTACGATGGAAGGATTCGAATTGTACTCGTATCCTTACGATGGAAGGATTCGAATTGTTGTATCCTTACGATGGAAGGATTCGAATTGTATTGATATCATTACGATGGAAGGATTCGAATTGTATTGGTATCATTAAGATGGAAGGATTCGAATGGAAGGATTCGTACTGGTATCCTTACGATGGAAGGATTCGAATTGCATCGGTATCATTACGATGAAAGGATTTGAATTCTATGGAAGGATGGTGTCCTTACGATGAAAGAAGTCGAATTGTATTCGCATCTTTCACGATGGCAGGATCCGAATTGTACTGGTATCCTTACGATGGCAGGATTCGAAATGTACTGGTATCCTTACGATGCAAGGATTCGAATTGTATTGGTATCATTATGATGGAAGGATTCGAATTGTATTGGTATTCTTACGATGATGAAAGAATCTGAATTGTATTGGTGTCCTTACGTTGAAAATGATTAGAATGGTATTCGCATCTTTGACGATGGAAGGATTCGAATGGAATTGGTATCCTTACAATGAAAGAATCAGAATTGTATTGGTGTCCTTACGATGAAAGGATTCGAATTGTATTGGTATCATTACGATGGAAGGATTCGATCGATGGAAGGATTCGAATTATACTGTAATCCTTATGATGGGAGGATTCGAATTGTATTGGTATCCTTACGATGAAAGAATCTGAATTGTATTGGTGTCCTTGCAATGAAAGGATTCGAATTGTATTGGTATCATTACAATGGAAGGATTCGATACGATGGAAGTATTCGAATTGTACTGGAATCCTTGTACTGTAATCGATGGGGGATTCGAATTGTATTGGTATCCCTTACGATGGAAGGATTCGAATTGTATTGATATCGATGGAAGGATTCGATACGATGGAAGGATTCGAAATGTATTGGTATCATTACGATGGAAGGATTCGATACGATGGAAGGATTCGAATTGTATTGGTATCCTTCGATGGGGATTCGAATTGTATTGGTATCCTTACGATGGAAGGATTCGATCGATGGAAGGATTCGAATTGTATTGGTATCCTTACGATGAAAGGATTCGAATTGTATTGGTATCATTATGATGGAAGGATTCGAATTGTATTGGTATCATTACGATGGAAGGATTCGAATTGTATTGATTTTCTTACGATGAAAGAATTTGAATTGTATTGGTGTCCTTACGATGAAAGGATTAGAATGGTATTCGCATCTTTACGATGGAAGGATTAGAATTGTATTGGTATCCTTACGATGAAAGAATCTTAATTGTATTGGTGTCCTTACGATGAAAGGCTTCGAATTGTATTGGTACCATTACGATGGAAGGATTCGAATTGCACTGGTATACTTACGATGGGGGGATTCGAATTGTATTGGTATCATTACGATGGAAGGATTCGATACGATGGAAGGATTCGAATTGTATTGGTATCCTTACGATGGAAGGATTCGAATTGAATTGGTATCCTTATGATGAAAGGATTCGAATTGTATTGGTATCATTACGATGGAAGGATTCGAATTGTATTGGTATTCTTACGATGAAAGAATCTGAATTGTATTGGTGTCCTTACACTGAAAGGATTCGAATTATATTGGTATCATTACGATGGAAGGATTCGATACGATGGAAGGATTCAAATTGTACTGGTATCCTTACGATGGGGGGATTCGAATTGTATTGGTATCCTTATGATGAAAGAGTCTGAATTGTATTGGTGTCCTTGCGATGAAAGGATTCGAATTGTATTGGTATCCTTACGATGGCAGGATTCGAATTGTATTGGTGTCCTTACGATGAAATGATTAGAATGGTATTCGCATCTTTACAATGGAAGGATTCGAATGGTATTGGTATCCTTACGATGAAAGAATCTGAATTGTATTGGTGTCCTTACGATGGACGATGAAAGGATTCGAATTGTATTGGTATCATTCGTTGGAAGGATTACGATGAAAGGTCCTTAAGTATTCGATGGAAGGATTCGAATTGTATTGGTATCCTTCCGGTGGGGGGGATTCGAATTGTATTGGTATCCTTACGATGGAAGGATTCGAATTGCATTGGTATCATTACAATGTAAGGATTCGAATTGCATTGGTATCATTACAATGTAAGGATTCGAATTGCATTGGTATCCTTACGATAGAAGGAGTCGAATTGTATTGGTATCCTTACGATGAAAGAATCTGAATTGTATTGGTGTCCTTACGATGAAAGGATTCGAACTGTATTGGTATCATTACAATGGAAGGATTCGATACGATGGAAGGATTCGAATTGTACTGGTATCATTACGATGGGGGTGTCCTTCGAATTGTATTGGTATCCTTACGATGAAAGGATCTGAATTGTATTGGTGTCCTTTCGCGATGAAAGGATTCGAATTGTATTGTTATCATTACGATGGAAGGATTCAATACGATGGAAGGATTCAATTACGATGGAAGGATTGTATTGGTATCCTTACGATGGGGGGGATTCGAATTGTATTGGAATCCTTACGATGAAAGAATCTGAATTGTATTGGTGTCCTTACGATGAAAGGATTCGAATTGTATTGGTATCATTACGATGGAAGGATTCGATACGATGGAAGGATTCAAATTGAACTGGTATCCTTACGATGGGGGACTCGTATTGTATTGGTATGCTTATGATGGAAGAATTTGAATTGTATTGGTATCCTTACGATGAAAGGATTCGAATTGTATTGGTATTCTTACGATGAAAGAATCTGAATTGTATTGGTGTCCTTACAATGGTAGGATTTGAATTGTATTGGTATCATTACGATGAAAGAATCTGAATTGTATTGGTGTCCTTACGATGGAAGGATTCGAATTGTATTGGTATCCTTACGATGAAAGAATCTGAATTGTATTGTTCGAATTGTACTGGTATCCTTACGATGGAAGGATTCGAATTGCACTGGCATCCTTACGATGGAAGGATTCGAATTGTATTGGTATAATTACGATGGAAGGATTCGAAATGTATTGCTATCATTACGATGGAAGGATTCGAATTGTACTGGTATCCTTACGATGGAAGGATTCGAATTGCATTGGTATCATTACGATTGAAGGGTTCGAATTGCATTGGTATCCTTACGATGGAAGGATTCGAATTGTACTCGTATCCTTACGATGGAAGGATTCGAATTACATTGTATCCTTACGATGGAAGGATTCGAATTGTATTGATATCATTACGATGGAAGGATTCGAATTGTATTGGTATCATTACGATGGAAGGATTCGAATTGTACTGGTATCCTTACGATGGAAGGATTCGAATTGCATCGGTATCATTACGATGAAAGGATTTGAATTCTATTGGTGTCCTTACGATGAAAGAAGTCGAATTGTATTCGCATCTTTACGATGGCAGGATCCGAATTGTACTGGTATCCTTACGATGGCAGGATTCGAAATGTACTGGTATCCTTACGATGCAAGGATTCGAATTGTATTGGTATCATTATGATGGAAGGATTCGAATTGTATTGGTATTCTTACGATGAAAGAATCTGAATTGTATTGGTGTCCTTACGTTGAAAGGATTAGAATGGTATTCGCATCTTTACGATGGAAGGATTCGAATGGAATTGGTATCCTTACAATGAAAGAATCAGAATTGTATTGGTGTCCTTACGATGAAAGGATTCGAATTGTATTGGTATCATTACGATGGAAGGATTCGATACGATGGAAGGATTCGAATTATACTGTAATCCTTATGATGGGAGGATTCGAATTGTATTGGTATCCTTACGATGAAAGAATCTGAATTGTATTGGTGTCCTTGCAATGAAAGGATTCGAATTGTATTGGTATCATTACAATGGAAGGATTCGATACGATGGAAGGATTCGAATTGTACTGGAATCCTTACGATGGGGGGATTCGAATTGTATTGGTATCCTTACGATGGAAGGATTCGATACGATAGAAGGATTCGATACGATGGAAGGATTCGAAATGTATTGGTATCATTACGATGGAAGGATTCGATACGATGGAAGGATTCGAATTGTATTGGTATCCTTACGATGGGGGGATTCGAATTGTATTGGTATCCTTACGATGGAAGGATTCGATACGATGGAAGGATTCGAATTGTATTGGTATCCTTACGATGAAAGGATTCGAATTGTATTGGTATCATTATGATGGAAGGATTCGAATTGTATTGGTATCATTACGATGGAAGGATTCGAATTGTATTGATTTTCTTACGATGAAAGAATTTGAATTGTATTGGTGTCCTTACGATGAAAGGATTAGAATGGTATTCGCATCTTTACGATGGAAGGATTAGAATTGTATTGGTATCCTTACGATGAAAGAATCTTAATTGTATTGGTGTCCTTACGATGAAAGGCTTCGAATTGTATTGGTACCATTACGATGGAAGGATTCGAATTGTACTGGTATCCTTACGATGGGGGGATTCGAATTGTATTGGTATCATTACGATGGAAGGATTCGATACGATGGAAGGATTCGAATTGTACGAATTGTATTGGTATCCTTACGATGGAAGGATTCGAATTGAATTGGTATCCTTATGATGAAAGGATTCGAATTGTATTGGTATCATTACGATGGAAGGATTCGAATTGTATTGGTATTCTTACGATGAAAGAATCTGAATTGTATTGGTGTCCTTACACTGAAAGGATTCGAATTATATTGGTATCATTACGATGGAAGGATTCGATACGATGGAAGGATTCAAATTGTACTGGTATCCTTACGAAGGGGGGATTCGAATTGTATTGGTATCCTTATGATGAAAGAGTCTGAATTGTATTGGTGTCCTTGCGATGAAAGGATTCGAATTGTATTGGTATCCTTACGATGGCAGGATTCGAATTGTATTGGTGTCCTTACGATGAAATGATTAGAATGGTATTCGCATCTTTACAATGGAAGGATTCGAATGGTATTGGTATCCTTACGATGAAAGAATCTGAATTGTATTGGTGTCCTTACGATGAAAGGATTCGAATTGTATTGGTATCATTACGTTGGAAGGATTCGATACGATGGAAGGATTCGAATTGTATTGGTATCCTTCCGGTGGGGGGATTTGAATTGTATTGGTATCCTTACGATGGAAGGATTCGAATTGCATTGGTATCATTACAATGTAAGGATTCGAATTGCATTGGTATCATTACAATGTAAGGATTCGAATTGCATTGGTATCCTTACGATAGAAGGATTCGAATTGTATTGGTATCCTTACGATGAAAGAATCTGAATTGTATTGGTGTCCTTACGATGAAAGGATTCGAACTGTATTGGTATCATTACAATGGAAGGATTCGATACGATGGAAGGATTCGAATTGTACTGGTATCATTACGATGGGGGGATTCGAATTGTATTGGTATCCTTACGATGAAAGGATCTGAATTGTATTGGTGTCCTTGCGATGAAAGGATTCGAATTGTATTGTTATCATTACGATGGAAGGATTCGATACGATGGAAGGATTCGAATTGTACTGGTATCCTTACGATGGGGGGATTCGTATTGTATTGGTATCCTTACTATGAAAGAATTTGAATTGTATTGGTGTCGTTACGATGAAAGGATTCGAATTGTATTGGTATTCTTATGATGAAAGAATTTGAATTGTATTGGTGTCCTTACAATGGCAGGATTCGAATTGTATTGGTAGCATTACGATGAAAGAATCTGAATTGTATTGGTGTCCTTACGATGGAAGGATTCGAATTGTATTGGTATCCTTACGATGAAAGAATCTGAATTGTATTGTTCGAATTGTATTGGTATCATTACGATGGAAGGATTCGAATTGTATTGGTATTCTTAAGATGAAAGAATCTGAATTGTATTGGTGTCCTTACGATGAAAGGATTCGAATTGTACTGGTAACCTTACGATGAAAGAATCTGAATTGTATTGGTGTCCTTACGATGAAAGGATTCTAATTGTATTGGTATCATTACGATGGAAGGATTCGAATTGTATTGGTATCCTTACGATGAAAGAATCTGAATTGTATTGGGGTCCTTACGATGAAAGGTTTCGAATTCTATTGGTATCATTACGATGGAAGGATTCGATACGATGGAAGGATTCGAATTGTACTGGTATTCTTACGATGGGGGGATTCGAATTGTATTGGTATCCTAACGATGAAAGAATTTTAATTGTATTGGTGTCCTTATGCTAAAAGGATTCGAATTGTATTGGTATCCTTACGATGGAAGGATTCGAATTTTATTGGTATCCTTACGATGGAAACATTCGAATTGCATTGGTATCCTTACGATGGAAGGATTCGAATTGTATTGGTATTCTTACGATGGAAGGATTCGAATTGTATTGGTATCCTTACAATGGAAGGATTCGAATTGTATTGGTATCCTTACGATGGAAGGATTCAAATTGCATTAGTATCCTTAGGATGGAAGGATTCGAATTTTATTGGTATTCTTACGATGGAAGGATTCGAATTGTATTGGTATCCTTACAATAGAAGGATTCGAATTGCATTGGTATCCTTACGATGGAAGGATTCGAATTGTATTGGTATCCTTACGATGAAAGGATTCAAAATGTATTGGTATCCTTACGATGGAAGGATTCGAATTGTATTGGTATCCTTACGATGGAAGGATTCGAATTGTATTGGTATCCTTACAATAGAAGGATTCGAATTGCATTGGTATCCTTACGATGGAAGGATTCGAATTGTATTGGTATCCTTACGATGAAAGGATTCAAAATGTATTGGTATCCTTACGATGGAAGGATTCGAATTGTATTGGTATCCTTACGATGGAAGGATTCAAATTGCATTGGTATCCTTACGATGGAAGGATACGAATTGTACTGGTATCCTTACGGTGGAAGGATTCGAATTATATTGGTATCCTTACGATGGAAGGATTCGAATTGCATTGGTATCCTTACGATGGAAGGATTCGAATTGCATTGGTATCATTACGATGGAAGGATTCGAATTGCATTGGTATCATTACGATGGAAGGATTCGAATTGTACTGGTATCCTTACGATGGAAGGATTCGAATTGCATTGGTATCCTTACGATGGAAGGATTCAAATTGTACTGGTATCCTTACGATGGAAGGATTTGAATTGCATTGGTATCCTTACGATGGAAGGATTCGAATTGTATTGCTATCATTACGATGGAAGGATTCAAATTATATTGGTATCATTACAATGGAAGGATTCGTATTGTACTGGTATCCTTATGATGGAAGGATTCGAATTGCATTGGTATCATTACGATGGAAGGATTCGAGTTGCATTGGTATCATTACGATGGAAGGATTCGAATTGTACTGGTATCCTTACGATGGAAGGATTCGAATTGCATTGGTATCATTACGATGGAAGGATTTGAATTCTACTGGTGTCCTTACGATGAAAGAAGTCAAATTGTATTCGCATCTTTACGATGGCAGGATTCGAATTGCACTAGTATCCTTACGATGGCAGGATTCGAATTCTATTGGTATCCTTACGATGGAAAGATTCGAATTGTATTGGTATCATTACGATGGAAGGATTCGAATTGTATTGGTATTCTTACGATGAAAGAATTTGAATTGTATTGGTGTCCTTACGATGAAAGGATTAGAATGGTATTCGCATCTTTACGATGGAAGGATATGAATGGTATTGGTATCCTTACTATGAAAGAATCTGAATTGTATTGGTGTCCTTACGATGAAAGGATTCAAATTGTATTGGTATCATTACGATGGAAGGATTCGATACGATGGAAGGATTCGAATTGTACTGGTATCCTTACGATGGGGGGATTCGAATTGTATTGGTATCCTTATGATGAAAGAATCTGAATTGTATTATTATTATTATTATTAAAATAGTTTAACCAGACCACTGAGCTGACCATCAGCTCTCATAGGGCTGGCCCGAAGGATTAGGATGGAATGACAAGTCTAGGCTAGAAGCCTAGCACTGGGAGCTAATAGGTCACTTGTTAATGATGATAAACGAAAATGAAAATGAAATTAAAAGCTGTAAAAAGGCATACACTTTCATACTGGAATCACACAATAAATACATTTAAACTCATGCTTCCATACATACTCACTATTATTATTATTATTAAAATAGTTTAACCAGACCACTGAGCTGACCATCAGCTCTCATAGGGCTGGCCCGAAGGATTAGGATGGAATGACAAGTCTAGGCTAGAAGCCTAGCACTGGGACCTAATAGGTCACTTGTCAATGATGATAAACGAAAATGAAAATGAAATTAAAAGCTGTAAAAAGGCATACACTTTCATACTGGAACACACTCACACAATAAATACATTTAAACTCATGCTTCCATACATACTCACTAAAAAGGTATATTAAAATTTAAAATAAATTAAGTAAAATCATAAAATTTACTTGTTTTAAAATTCATTATACTGATTGATTGTTTTTTTATATTTTTCCAATTAATTTGCAGCTTCTCATGAACATTAAAATGGGTGCTATTGAGAACGTTGAAGATTCTGACAAAATTTCTTCTATCGGTCTATTTCCAAAATTTGATAATCGCTGCACGTTATATTTTGGACATTCACACAGTATATGCTTAACTGTTATCAGCACATTGCAATCTGGGCATTTGGGAAGAGGGCCACATGGACTGTTCATTAAGTGTCCATGTGTCAAACAGTATGGCCTATTCGAAGACGTGTCAGAATTACTTGTGCTTGTCTCTCTCTTTGATATGACGAATTCCATTTTCCAACACTGGATTTTATCTGTTTTAATTTATTATTTTCAGGTTCTTCGTTCCATATATTTTGCCATTTTTTACAATGACTGTTTTTATATATTTTGTATAGTCACTGATAGGGATGTCTACATTTGTTCTTGTCATGTGGACCGCTTCTTTAGCTGCTTTATCAGCCTCTTCATTTCCCTTAATCCCTACATGGGCAGGGATCCAACATATTTCAATATTTTTTCCCTTATTATACAATTTATGGAGTGAGAACTTTATATGTTGTACAATATTATTTTTGGGATTATAGCTTTGAATAGCTTCTATAGCAATTCTGGAGTCGCTATAAATTACAAAATTATTATATGAGACTTCTCTAATTATTTTTATGGCCGATACTATTGCACATAACTCAGCTGTAAATACAGAGGCTTTGTCTGGGAAAGAGAGAACTGATACGTTTTGTTTTGGGATACTGCAGCATATCCCACTCCGTATTGTGATTTAGATCCGTCAGTGTATATTGCGTAATGTGGACCTTTTCGGATTATATGCTCTACTGCATGTTGTCTTTGGTATTCTGGAGTATATGAATGATTTTTGATAAATATTTCAAGTGTGTACAAATTCTCATTTTATTCATTGTCCAAGGAGGAGGCAATTTTAACATTACAGGTAATTGTATATATATATTTAACGACTCAAACAATCTTCTAGCCCTAATTGGGAAAGAAGGTGGATGATTGTTTATAAACACATCTCTTAATCCAAATAATTTTTTGGTTGGAGAATCATTTGTCTGAATTCTCAGAGCACTCTTCATCGTTACTAGCTCTCTATGGAGAGACAGAGGTAGTTCACCACATTCAACTTGTAAAGAAGATGTTGGTGATGATCGAAAAGCTCCTGAACATATTCTAAGACCCTCATTATGAATTGGGTCTACCGTTTTCAGCGTTGCATCTGATGCCGAGCCATATATTTCACTTCCATAATCAACGATAGACAGCACTGCTGCTTTATACAATAAAGTAAGGGTATGTCTATCGGCTCCCCAAGTAGTGTTCGACAGTTTTATAATTAGGTTTAATGCTCTTTTACATTTTGATTTCATGTATGTTATGTGGGCTTTCCAGTTCATGTGAGTATCAAATACTAATCCTAAAAATTTTGCTGTTTGGCCAATTGGTATACTATGGTTTCTGATTTTTAAGTCTATTTCTTCTCCTTTTTTCCATTTTTTGTTTTTATAAAACATGATTGCTTGGGTTTTATCTATGGAAAATTTAAAGCCTACAGATAAAGCCCATTCATCTATTTTTACTATGCTTTTATTAATGATTCGTTCTGCATGTTTTATTCGAGATGCTGAATAATATATGGCAAAATCATCCATATACAGGTTACTTTTAATACCAGTAGGTAGATTTTTACTGATATCATTAATTGGTAACATAAACAGTGTGCCACTAAGGACGCTTCCCTGTGGAACACCATTTTCTAGAGGAAATGTTCTAGACAGAACATCATCAATTCTCACCTGAAAACTGCGATTTGTCAAAAAGTTTTGTATAAACCTAGGTAAATGTCCACAGATGTTGTTGTTTTGTAAAGTTTTTAATATAGCATACCTCCATGTAGTATCGTATGCTTTTTCAATGTCAAAAAAGACAGCTACAGTAATTTGTTTTCGTTCAAAACCTCGGCGTATATGGTCTTCTAAGTTACAGAGAGAATCTAATGTAGATCTGTTACACTGTGACCCGAACTGAGTGGGAGTTAAAATTTTATTTTCTCGTATGTGCCATGTTAGTCAAGCATTTACCATTTTTTCTAGTAATTTGCACAAACAACTTGTTAAAGAAATTGGTCTGTAATTGCTTACATTACTGGGATCTTTTCCAGGTTTGGGGATTGGAATAATTATAGCTTTACGCCATTCATCAGGAAATAAATTTCTAGGCCATAAGTGGTTATAAAACTCTAACAAGTATGTCTTTGCCAAAGGTGCTAAATGGCATATCATTTCAAAACAAATATTGTCACCTCCAGGGGCAGATTTATTGCTGTTCAACAGAGCAAGTTCTAGCTCTTCCATACTAAATTTTCTATTATAATATATATCTTCTACTGTTTCAAAATTTATTGTTATTAATTCTATATTATTTTTCTTTGTGCGGAAATGCTCATCTAAATTTTTGTTGCTACTTACTTTTGCTAAATTTTCACCTATTACATTACTAGTTTCTTTAGGATCAAGTATTCTTTTCCCATCTTTTATTATGGCATGTCTAGGTGGTTTAACATGGGTACCATTTATTTTCCTGAATTCTTCCCATATTTTTTGTATGGGAGTATTTTTAGAGAGATCTGATACATATTTTTTCCATGAAATTATTCTTCCTTGTATTACTTCTCTTTTAAACTTTGCAGATATTTTATTATACACAGGCTTTAATGTATCAATTTCTAATAATAATATAGTCAGTTTTTGTAAGGTTCCTTCTAATATTGGTAACGTTTTGTTTAATTTACTGAATTTTCTATTCAAATTATTTAGTCGTCTTCCAATTTGGTGTTTTATTTTTATTAATTCTGTTAGTTTTTCAGACCACCATGGGACTTTGTGTTTTGTCGGATGAGATTTGGATTTTGGTATTGCTTTATCAGCAGCATTTGTAATGAAATCAACAAGAAATTCATTAGTTTCATTATGGTCTTTCAAATATTCAAATGGTGGGATATTCCTGGTGTGGAATTCATATTGTTCCCGATCTGCTTTATAAATGTTATATCGAGGGGCATGTTTGGTGGGGTTATTTTGTAATAAAGAAATTAATATGGGGAAATGATCACTTGTATGCAAGTCATCTACCGTATTCCAGTCCAATCTGTCTACTATGTCTGCTGTACATATAGTGCAGCAGATAATTGCATATTTCATAAGAATCGTTCAGATAGTGAAACAAGCACAAGTGCTCTTTAAAGTTCCCTCTATCAGAAAAGGGCGCTGGCCACGCAAAAAATTTAATATGGCGGCCAAATTCCAAGATGGCGGCCAGTATCGACAAATTTTGGCTAATTTTTCACTAGAATGGCATGTATTTGCTTCTAGCAATATGGTAAAGCTCTTCCATACTATTTCTTGTGAATATTATGTTTCTGTAGCTTCCCAGTACAGTTTACCTTTAAATATGGGGGCTATATGGCTGCCAAGAAAAGGTAGAAACAATAATTATAATGAGAAATAATGCCCGTTCAACAATTATCGTTTTAAGCATGGATCTTGGTTTCTGTGGTTTTAGATCCTAATGAGGCCATCTCTTTCGAATAACTCATAAATTTTGAAGGAAAATTAATAAATGTAAAAGAGTGTATGTCTGCACACAACCAGGGCACACTGGTGACATCACTGCTGTGTAACTCAGCATGGGGTTCAGTGCCAGCTAATCCAGCTTTACTAATCCTGTAGTCTTAGACTAGTAGTTGTAGTATAGTTTAGTTTAGTGTCCCAAATGCTTTCTAACAGCCCCAGACCAGCTATAGTTAGATAGCCGCACCTGAATAGACAGGATGTGCCAGCGCGGGAGAGCCGAGCCAAGGGTATGGGGGCTGTACATGATGGTTCATGTACTTACCCGGATGGTGTACAGATCACACGGGACTTAAATGGCACTGGATGAATGATCGGGCTAGGTGTAGGGAGACCGAACCTAGTTGAATCCCATACAGAAATGTGTGCTTTGTTCAAGGTGGTAAAAGGATAACCCCTCGGCCTTAATCAAAAGTGAAATCATGGCAGAATGTGATGCCAATCCAATATTGAGCAGTAGAAAAACAAACTGGAGTTTGTGTTGTCTTTGTCAGAAGGACAAAAGAGGTGAGCACTTGACATCACCTCCAAGTCATCATGTCCTAGACCATGATGGGTACACAATGCTGGCAAGGAACATTCCCATGTTCAGTGAAATTAATGAAATGCCACTGATAATGGATCCAGCAAGGCTGGATGAAGGTGATGGCATAGAGGCCACTCTCAGGAAAAATGCAGCAAAATACCATGTGAACTGTCGCTTGTTGTTTAACAACACTAAACTGGACCGTGCAAGAAAGCGACAATCCAATGACCAGACCAGCAACACTGAGACTAGTCGTGCAAAACTGCGCCGAACCAGTCATGACAATGAAGTTTGCATTTTCTGTGAGAAAGTGGCACCTGCATCTGATCTCAGACAGGCTAGTACTAAGGGCCTTGACTTGAAATTGCGTGAATGTGCAGAGATACTTAGTGATGGCAAGCTCCTTGCTAAGTTGACTGGTGGGGATGTCATTGCACAGGAGTTTAAGTATCACCATGCCTGTCTTTGTGCCCTCTACAACAGAAAAAGGTCCTACCTGAGGAGCCTTGAGAAAGACCAAGGTAGCACTGAGTCAGAATCAGATGTGTATCCACTAGTTCTGTCAGAACTGATGACATACATTGTTGAAAACAACCTTTGTTCAGATGATCCAGTCACATTTCGGCTGGCAGATATTTGCCACCTCTACCAACAACGTCTGGAACAATTAGGTGTAGAGTCACCAAGTGTAAATTCCACGAGACTCAAAGACAAACTTCTGGCAGAAATTCCAGAACTTGAGGCTCATAAATCTGGCAGAGATGTATTACTTGCATTTCAAAAGGATGTGGGAAAAGCACTTGCTCAATCATCTGATCTTTCAGAGGCAGTTATCATTGCTAAAGCAGCAAATATTCTCAGAAAGTCTATACTTGATCATCAGTCACGGTTTGATGGCACATTTTCTGAGGCTTGTGTACGAAAAATTCTGTGCCTCCTCTCCTGCTCCAGTTTGTAGGGATGGTTGAGCATGGGGCTGACATCAAGTCACAGTTACGATTTGGAGCATCAAAGTCAGACCAGGCCATTGCACAGCTCATGCAGTTCAACTGCTACTCCCGATACAAAGAGGGAGCAACAACTCATAGACACTCCAAAGACAGAGAAACACCATTCCCAGTCTACATGGGACTCTCAGTCTATGCCAAAACCAGGAAGAGAAACCTGGTTGAAATGCTACATCAGTATGGCCTCAGTATCTCTTATGACAGAGTACTGGAGGTCTCTGCACAGTTAGGAGATGCCACAGTTAGCAAATATGTGGAGGAGGGTGTGGTCTGTCCCCAGTACTGCGAAAAGGGTTGTTCACCACTGCAGTGATGGACAACATCGACCACAACCCATCTGCAACTACTGCCACTACCTCCTTCCATGGAACTAGCATCTCCATATTTCAGCACCCCACCAAGGAGAACACTGGACAGGAAAAACAGCAACTAAAGTTTGCATCTGAGAAAGTGAGGTCGGTGCCTGAATTGCCGGACACATTCACAAACATCTCACCAGCTTCCTTTCAAACAAAGAACCCTGTGCCACCAAACACTGCAATACCAAAGCCACCCACAGATATCTTGGGGCCACAGCTTGCACTGGAGTATCAGTGGCTAGACAAGGTCATAGTCACCCAGGAAATAGATGATGCAGTGAATCTGACGTGGTCAGCTCATCACGCTTCAATGAAGAGAAGCCCAGAATTTGAAGTAACCATAACTTCATTGCTTCCTCTCCTGCGTGATCAGGCTCATTCTGTTGCTACGATCAAACACGTGATGCAGAAAGTGCAGGATGTCACTGATTTTCTGAACCCTGGCCAGATACCCATAATCACAGATGATCAGCCAATCTATGCCGTAGCAAAGCAGGTGCAGTGGCAGTGGCCTGATCAGTATGGCGAAGACAAGTATCTGGTAATGTTTGGTGGTCTGCACATTGAGATGGCAGCAATGACATCTCTTGGTACTCTTCTTCATGGCAGTGGTTGGACAGGAGCTCTGGTGGAGGCAGGAGTTGCTTCATCTGGAACTGCAGAATCCTTCCTGTCAGCTGCAAGTGTAACCAGGACACGGCAGATGCACCAGGTTACAGCCTCTAGTTTGTACAAACTCCTGAGAACAGCATACACTGACTACTGTGCTGAGAAAGCAAACAACAATGAGCAGGCATTAGAGTTTGAGGAGTGGTGTGACCTTCGAAGACAGCAGAGTCCACAGTTCCACTTCTGGCACATGGTGTTGTCTATGGAACTTGTGATATTCCTACTGATCAGGTCCTTCCGTGAGGCCAATTTTGTCCTCTACTGCCAGGCATTGCATGAGCTGATACCCTACTTCTTTTCCAACAATAATACAAACTATGCTCGTTGGCTGCCTATTCACCTCAGGGACATGCTTACCCTAGAGAGTTCACACCCAGAGTTGCACAAGGAGTTCAAGGCTGGCAACTTTGTTGTGCACAAGACCAGTCGCCAGTTCTCAGCAATGGCTCTTGACCAAGCTCATGAGCAGACCAATGCCTTTATAAAGGCTGATGGCGGAGCCATTGGGCTGACTGAAGATCCGTCAGCACTCAGAAGATGGATGGTGGCTGGCCCAGAGATCATCCGCTTGGTGTCTGCATACGAAACAGAGGTTCAAAGTAAGGAGTCTAATGAGCAGACAACACACCATGAACAAACACCTCATGCGCAGAAGACATTCTTGGAGAGAGTCAGCAAGCTGTCATTGGCTTTGCAACACTTGGGAAGTCCTTTTCAGGAAGAGAGCCAGGATCTGTATTCCATTGACAACAAAGACATTGCCCACCCCAGCTCAGCAGAACTTCTACAGACACACCTTAACAGAGGCCGCACTAAATTTCAGAAGTTTTCAGACTCTTTGGCAAACAATGCAGTCTCCTTCTATGAGCCGATAAAGAAGAACAGAACTGACTTCTTCAGGCAAGAAGCTGCTCCTGTAGAACAGTCAAAGCAGAAACTTCTGAAGGAGGATTGCCAGCTTTTCTCAAAGCTATTTATATCCTGTCAGAGCCGTGAATGTGATCTGCAGGAATTCTTCCAGCACGAGAATCAAACATTCCCAGCTTCCCTTAGTGAGGGTGGTAGGCTGTACACATGTCAGAAGTCTCAGCTGACCTCGGTCCTGGAGTCATGTTACACTAGAAGACAAAGAACCAAAGACTGATGTCCTCATTGTAGATGGATCAGCTTTGGTCCATGCCTTGCCACCAAAGAAAGGAAAGACCTTTGAGGGCTATGCACTTTGCGACTTCTTGCCTGTGATACAATCCTATAGCAGCAAGTACACATCATCACATCTTGTATTTGATGTATACAATACATCCAGCCTCAAAGCTGAGACCAGGCTCCAACGTGGTCAAGGAGGAAGGCGCAAGGTGACAGACAAGAACACAATTCCATCCAACTGGCGCAATTTCCTAAGACACGATGCCAACAAGACAGAGTTGTTCCAGTTCCTGGCAGACAAAGTTGCCCAGATGTCTGCCACAAATGTTGTCATTGCCACGAAAGGGTCTGCTGTCCTCAGCACTCATGAGGCTAGTCTTCAGGGACTGGAAAAGTGCTCTCATGAGGAAGCTGACACCCGCATCTTTCTCCATGCCAAATATGCCACAGAACATGGAGCCAAGACCATCACGGTTAAAGCAAATGACACAGATGTTCTTGTCGTTGCAGTCAGTGCTTTCTCCACTCTCCACAATCTAGGGCTAGAGAAGCTATGGGTGGCATTTGGCCAAGGCCAGAGCCTGCGCTGGATTGCTGTGCATGACCTGTGCAACTCTCTGGGCCAGGAGAAGGTGAATGGCATGCTCTTCTTCCATGCGTTCACAGGCTGTGATACAGTGTCAGCCTTCTGGAGCAAGGGCAAGAAGGCCGCCTGGCAGACATGGAACATCTTTCCAGAGGCCTCCACTGTGTTCTCCAAACTGAGTCACTACCCTCTCAGAGTGGAAGAGAGTGACCTGAAGGTCCTGGAGAGGTTTGTCATACTTATGTATGAAAGATCCAGCACTGCTGGCACTGTGGATGAGGCTAGACTTGATATGTTTGCCAGAAAACAAAGGGCATATGAGGCCATTCCACCAACCAGGGGAGCTCTCCTCCAACACACCAAGCGTGCTGCGTACCAGGCTGGTTGTGTGTGGGGGCAAATGTGAAGTCTAGATAAATATTGCCCTCTCTTCAGTAGATAATCTAGCTTGAGCATCCAACGTGTCATGCTATGCCTACCTTCTTATCCTCGAATTTTTCAAAGGTGTAGGTTGAGAGACCTATACATAGATTGGTTGCGTTTAGTCCGTATTTCTCTTCTTTTCTTTTTATGGTTACAGTCTTAGACACAATGTTGTATGTGACCATACCATTACTATTTCAGTTGAAAATAGCATATTAGTTAAACTGTCTGATCACATGAATATACCATTAAATAAAAACAGTTGGTCTCTATGTCTGCTAGCGCTGTGGATAGAAAAAAAAAAAACTTTTATGGCAACCATTTTGTACGCCATCTTGGTTACAATTCATTTAGTAAGGGTTTTCAATAAAATGTGTGGTATGGAACATTTTTATAACCTAAAAGTCGAGGTTTAAAAAAAAAAAACTGGCATATTCCATCCAATAGATGCTCCCAAACCAGTGAACCTCAACATAGATGGCGGCCATTTTGAAAAATAGCCGCCATCTTGGATTTTCAGGTGGCCAGCGCCCTTTTCTAAGAGAGCGTAGTCTTAGGAATGTTTGTGCCAAATTTCATGCTTGTTTCACTATCTGAACGATTTTTACAGCAATCTGCTGCACTAATAGAGTTAGGTCAATTGAGGAATATGTTCCATGTGTTTTAGAAAAATATGTGCTGATTTCGTCATCATTTATACAGCACATGTCATATGAATCTATGAATTCCTCTATTTTAATTCCTGCTCTATTTGATTCTGTACAATTACAGTCCCACATTGGGTTGTGGGCATTAAAATCACCTACTATTAACGTTGGTTCCTTAGTATTATTAAGTAATTCTTTGATTTTGTCAACGTCATAATTTTTATTAGGTTGATTGTACAAATTATGAATGACATAATTATCGTTTTTTATTCGTATTCTAATACTCGACGTTTGCAGATCAGTAAATTTTACAGGTACTTTGTCATAACATACTTTGTTATGTACATATATAGCAGTACCTAAATTTCCCTCTTCCTCTCTTGATGCAGATGCTAAGGTATATTTACCTATCGTTAATATTGTTTTGTTGACATGTTGCAAACATAATATCATTGGTTCATATTCTTTTAATAACCGTTGTATTTCTCCTAGGTGTAATCTGGTCTGTAGACCATTTACGTTCCATTGTATAATATAACTATTGAAAATATTTTTTTTATAGCGGTCGGGTTTTACTCTCTTTTTTTGTATTATCAATTTGGAATTTTTCTAATAATTTACTCACGACATTCATCTGTTTTTCCTTATAATAGACTAAGTGCTCAATGCACATGCACCCTTTTTCATGGTTACTCAAATCTGTGTTTTCTTTTTCTATATTTCATAAAATTTCTTATAATGTTTGTTAAACCATCTTTTGTTATGCTTTTGTTGTTATTGCATAATTCAATGAAACAATCATTACATCCACAAGTATTATCATGTGTATTTCTCTTTTCATTTGCTCTTGTTCCAATTACTGGAGAAGGAGTAATCTCTTCTCCCTTGACATAATCATTATCATCTATGGTATGATTCTCTTTCACTTCTTCAGTGTTCTCGACATTTGCCTTCATAGGTTCTATTATTATTTTAGGAGATAAAGGTATATTCTTAGCTTGTTTTTGTTTTTGTTCCTTTTTCATCTCCTTTATCTTTGGTTTAACTGATGTTTCTCTAATAATAGTTGATTTCTTCGTTTTGGGTGGTGTTCTCTCCAAAGGCCTTTTTTTATCTTTAATTTCCTGTCTATCTCTACCCTCTTCTGTCACTTTAGTAGCAGCATCCTCCTGTGTTTCTATCTGCATTAATATTTCAAATGAATTGGACAAAATATTATCCATCTCATTTGTACCTGTTTCTTTATTTTTTACAATTTTTTTTTTTTTTATTTCTAGATTATTAATTTTTTCTTGAGATTTACTTTTCTGTGCTCTGTTATTTCTATCTGTTTCCGTTTTTGCTTCATTTTTTGCTCTTGTTATTGAGGAGTATGAATGTTTCTTAGATGGAGCTTGCATTCCTCTCACTTTTAAGGGGATCGGCCGGTTTCCGACTTTTTTAACGACAGGTTGTTGATATATAGGGGGTTTGTTAAAGGATATTGTGTGGAACTTCTGGGGAAAAAATTTTTGTTCAGTGACCTTAGGTTTTGTGACGCCAGAGCATTTTTCGGCCAAAAATGGCCATTTTCAAAATGCATCTCCTCCTTTGTTTTTTGGTTTTAAGGGATGAGATTTGAACCACGTATAAAACACATATGGACCTTCGATACAAAGCCGGGGATTTTTGATTTTTCAATTATTTTTCGAGATATGAATTTTTGTTTTTTTTATGAAATTTTCCCGGAAAAATTACAGAAAAAAAAAATTGCCAAAAATCAGAAACTCAAAATATTAAAAATCCCCGGCTTTGTTTTAATCTACCATGTTTCCTCATATTACATATGAAATTTCATTTAGATTGGTCTAATACTAAGGGAGGAGATACATTTTGAAGGCGAAAAACTTATGTTTTGAGAAACGGGCCTTCAAAGTTTTAGTTACATAAAAAAAAGTAATAGGGCCTTCAAAGACTGTGTTACAATTAATTTTATGGTTTTAATTTTTATTTTTGGTTATTAATTAATGCAAAATTATTATAAATAAGAATATTAATTGATTATTTATGTGCCTAAAACACATTATTATAAATTTTAGGTTCCTGGTCCCCCCCTGTCTGATCTTGTTGCAAGGTATTACTCTAGGGTATCATAGTTGCCTACACTTTTTTATTAGTGTCTCGAATCCATCCCTTGCCAAATGGATCCTGGAAATTACTTTACATTCACAATTAGGGATTCGTGATTCAAGTAATTCATCAAGTCTTGATTCACTTATTATGATCATTTTATTTTCACGATCGTCTATAATATCAGCCTCCGAGCTACTGCTTTCTTCTTCTAAAATATCTTTGCCCTTTAGTAGTGACGAACGAATAAAGAGGCTTTTAGGGGTAGATGTGGTTGGTCTCTGGTCAGCAGAGATCGCTGCCTGCGCTGTTTGCTGGGCGACAGCTCTCTCTCTCTCTCCGTCACTCCATTCCCCTCTATGGCACTAATTTCTTGAATTCTTTCTTCTACTTCTCGCCTGGACTTTTCCACTTGGCTTTTCGGCATTCTAGAAGCATGAAGTGAACTCTTGGACCTTTCAGGCACGGTGAAAAAACAAAAACACCGCAGAAAATACAGAGTTCAGTCAAGGCTAGCGAGCGTGAAAAACGTGTCCTTCTGGCTTGGAAGTTTATAGGCAACTCTCGGCCATCAGTCATGTCATGGTATGACGTGTGCGTTGTCATGGCTAGGAATAACTAAAAGGTGCCAATTGGATATTATTGACATTATATATTTCATTTCAAAGGAAGTTTTCGTAACACACATCGCAAAAACTATACCAGACTAAATCATTTGAGCTACTGGTGTTTTATGGGTATATAGTTATTGTTACATTTGAGGCCATAACTTGAAATAAGGCAAATTTTAGCATAATATTTCTGGACACATTCTTGAATGCTATATTTTTTGCCTATAGAATTTTTTTCAGCAAATCGAATTTTTTTAAAGATTTTGGGCTTTTTAGGCGGCTCCTTTTAATTCCAATTTAGCCTCTCTGATAGACATCCCTGTTCGTTCTTGCAACATTTTCAACTCTGTATTGTATATGTAGTGCACACACTCCTTAGACCTAGCATGATGATCCTGTCCACAGTTTACACATTTTGGTTCACTACATTTCCATTGTGTGGCATGTTCGTTAGATCCACAATAAGCACATACAGGTTCATTACGACAGTTTTTCTTTGTGTGTCCATACTTACTACAATTTTGACATTGTAGTGGTTTGGGAACATAAGGTCTCAATTCTCTATTTTGACCCAAAATTTTTATTTTTTGAGGTAACTCTTGACCCTCAAATTTTATTTTTGCAATTCTTAATGCTTTATTATTTTGTTTACTTGGTATTATATATACCTCACAGTCTTGGATTTTGGTATGTCTCATTTTAAGAGAGTCCAACAGTATATTTTTGTCAACTGGTTCGTCATTATTTTCAGGAAGTACAATAGTACCCTGAATGCTGTTCATAGTGTCATGCTTCTTTACTTTTACATTTACATTGTCAACACTTTTTATTGACAGATAGTCCTCAGACTGGTTTTTTATTGTGGCTTCTATAAGCCATGGCTTCATTTTTATTTGTCTAAACGACATTTCTGTCGTTGAGTGTCTTTTTAATAAGAAGTTTTCAAACTTTAGGGCTGAGATTTGCTGTTCTGTTTCCATGGTTAGAAACCTTGACCAACTTCCACTCCCAAAGAGGGAGTCGAAGTGAGTCAAGGTTGGGTCAAGACGATATTTACTTTTTTTTTATTTGTTGTGTACTGGAGCATAAGGTTCCAGTGTGATTATATTTGGATTCTTTATTGTTTTTTCCAAAGAAAGGTTGTTACAAGAGGTTCCATCGGTCGTCATCTGTGCCGAGTCACTACCATCAAAGGGCCCAGGGGTACTCGAATCTTTATTTTCACTTTGCATAAAGATTTGAGGGAGGAGAAAAAAAAACCTGAAAACCTTAAAAAGATATCATCAGCCTTTCATGGAGTTCATTCCTCCACTAATGGCACAAGTGAGAACCGACTCCCAAATGTCCGCATCCCTACCCTACCCCAAAGGGGATGGCACAACATGATTAGAGTGGCTCAAGTGTAAGCCAACCTGCTTGATAGGACTGAGAGCATTACTAGAATACAATCATCCCCACCCTAATCACATTATGGGCAAACCGGACAGAATGCCGAGAGTCCTATTCCCAGAACTAGACCCCCCTGGAATCCGTGGTCCAGTCCCGTAGAATAGTTCCGCCTGAAAACTCAGGTCCAAACATTATCGGGCAGTTGATGGTCCTGCCACAGTTCTCACTATTTAGTTTCGGATATAAACCCAATCCCAGCTATGATACCTTTTCCTATTTACCAGGTCCAAGAAATTTGTACGAAAGTGAAAATATCTACGATATTTAAATAGAAAGGTTTGTAGGTGATCCGTCAGGGCCCGGGCTCTTATTCTTCATAAGAACGAAGAAGAAAAGCCAGGGCCCCTTACCCCCTCACCACGTGAAGGAACCTACTTCGAGGGGACTATTTATCATAAAGTATCCAGGGAAATCTTTATTCAGATGGCAGGAAATGTGGATTTAGCTGCGAACTTCCAATGATATCAGATCACGCGTCCTTCCCCACAATAAATCAAATAAAGCAGCTTGTTGCAACCCCATTTCCATGGGCCAGAAGTTCAGTGTTTCATAGTCAATATGCAAATGATTTTACACGATATTCATGAATGATCTCTTTTTTGCAGCTTGAGCTATAACCAAAAATTATCGCGCTTATTTCAGATCCACTTATTCATGGGAGTGGCACAGCTGAGTCCTTTAAAATTAACAGTCAGTAGCATGAGCCTACGACACAAGGCTTCCTGAAGGCCGAGGTTTTACGTTTTCATATAATTTTACCTAACCAACCGAAAGTTGAGTACAATTGAGCTGAACTAAACTGAACCCTTTCTTTCAGCTTTAAGCCACATACATTAGATCAGATTATATACATACATATATATATTATTATAATGTGAGATTATGTGTATGTTTTGATTTGATGTCTATGATTCTGAGATGTCTTTATTTCTTACAGATGACTCTTGTGTTCTGTATTTTGATATAATTTTAAGCTATTTCATATGTTTTGAGGTGACTTTGTAATGTATAATCATTCATGTTTGTAACACACTGTGTTCGTGGGAGTTAAAGTAAGTGCTGTACAGAAAGAGAGATATTTTTGAACCATTATCAGATAGCCACATCCTGTATTGACACAGCTGTTTGGGGTGAAGGCAGAAAGGCAAGGGCCACTTTGCTTATCTTGATGAGTTGATAGGCCTCAGCCAGAATGCTTTATTATATGTTTATCATGTGTGTCTGTTTCATAGTTACTAACTTTGTCTATGCCTATTATGTTTTCATAATCTGAGTAGAAAAGAATGAGGAAGTGAGAGAAATGAAGTTGACACACTGACAGCCAAGCTAGTTTGGTCGCAAAATACTTTTTTCTATTTGCTCAGGTGCTTAACCCACGGCAGGATATGTCAGTTTTGAGATAAGGAGCTTGAAGCTCCAGTCCTGTATGTATACTGTACATGTATACCTGTATATATAATGTATGTATACTTTATGTATCATGTATACTGAGAGGTGGAAGGAGAAATCCGTTATTCAAAGACTCAAGGAACTAGTTGGTAACCTTTAGGACCCACCATATATATAAAAGGGACATCATAGAAAGTTAGGAGTTGCCTTGGGGATTTCAAAGATAGCAGTGGTCTCTCTCTCTCTCTCTCTCTCTCTCTCTCTCGCTCTCTCTGGCACAGTATTGTGTCTAAAGGGTATATATATACTGTAAAGCTGGTTATCCTCCTTCCACAAAAGCATAAGTTTTGTCAAATTCACCCACGAAGTGTATACATCTTGTAAGAATGATCTACAGTGTTTATATTGTGCAAGCATTGTGAAAATGTGTTTTGCTATTTTCTGTTCAAGAAGGTAAGATTCTTACTCGATATATTTTGTACTGTTGTTGTGATAAAGAATTACTGTTTTGATAAGAGGTGGATAATAATATCTCTTTTAGTGAGTTCTAATGTGTCTTGCTGCTAACTATATTTTACTAAGTGCATATCATTGTGACTTGGCAGTGTTGTCTTTGAGGAAGTTTTAGAAAGATGTGAGTTCAGTTTTTTTTTTTTTTTAAAGAGAAGGTGATCTTTTGAAAAATTGATATGATCTATAAACATGTTTTGTCTTAGTGAAATTGCTGTTGGTATATTTCCATTTTTGCATATTTCATTCTTATATGTCTGTTATCATATTGCTCTAATTTTATAATTAGACAGTGTGTTCCAAAGTTTTGTGTTGGTGATTGCTTAGCATTTTGTTAGCGCATAGCGCATACTTATTATTGAGATTTCAGAGAATACTTATATGGACTGCAGTCAGTAATATTTTGGTGAACACTTGTGTTGAGTTTAGTTAATCAGGTGTATATCTAAAACTTGAGTGAGAGTTAACGGTTTGAATTTTACTTAACTCTTAAATGCAGGAATGGGTCTTTTGGACCCGGACGGTTTTTCTTATCTTGATAACGCTGCATTCTATTCATGTGAGAGCATTTATATTTCATGTAATCCTTGAAAATTTATCATAAAATATGTTTATTATTGCAAAACACCAAATATATTAAGGTCTTTGGGACAGGCGCATAATTTCAATGTGTATGCGTAATTTGCAGGAACTGGGTCTCTGAGACCCGGTAAGAGTTTTACTCTTTTCTTTCGTTTATTTCCACCAGATATTAATTGATACATGAATAATCTTCAGATTATATTATGTTTTCGTTGAATTATAGGTATAACACTGAAAATAAAATAATATAACTGAAATGAAAAGTACAATTACTTTTTCAGAGAGTTACGATGGTGTTAGGAATGCTCATAATTCAGGCATTAGTGATATTGCAGGAAACACTTTTCATCTAGCTGCAGTTAGCAATAATGAGAGTATAACTGAAGTTGCCAGTGATGTTTATCCGTCTACTTCTTCAGCTACCACAGAAAATATTTCTTTAGAGGCTCGAACTAGTCGCAACAAAACATTTTGGGCAGCAGAACCTCCTGTAAAGGCTAGAACTTCACAGCATAATATCTTGCGACAGCGCATGGGCCCTGTTCCTGGGATAGTTACAGCTTCACCTAAAGATGCTTTCACTTTGTTTATTTCAGAAAGTTTTACTGAAGAAATCTTGAAATGCTCAAACCAGGAACGAAATCGGATAAGAAGGGCACAAAAGAAAAAAATGGAAATAAATTACAAAGAGTGAATTTTTTGCTTTTATCAGCATAGTTCTTTTAGCAGGCTCTGAAAACCAATGGGATGTCCCAATACGAGAATTATTTGGTGACCCTCTCTCTAACCCTATTTACAAGGCAACAATGTCCGTTGAAAGATTTGAGGAAATTAGGCGTTTTATGA
Source organism: Macrobrachium rosenbergii (assembly GCF_040412425.1). Classification (NCBI taxonomy): domain Eukaryota; kingdom Metazoa; phylum Arthropoda; class Malacostraca; order Decapoda; family Palaemonidae; genus Macrobrachium; species Macrobrachium rosenbergii. The sequence continues at coordinate 2,348,070 of NC_089799.1, forward strand.
GATTTGATGATAAAAGAACAAGAGAATTCCGTTTGCAAACTGATCATCTAGCTGCTTTTAGATATATATGGGACCAGTTCATTGTAAATTGTAGAAAATCTTATATCCCTAGTGACCGTGTGACAGTGGGTGAGGAACTCGTTCCTTTCAGGGGAAGGTGCAGGTTCATCCAGCATATGCCAGCGAAGCCGTCAAAATATGGAATAAAGATATTTTGGGTTTGTGATTCCAGAAGTTATTTTGGATTTGATGGAATTATTTACACTGGACGACAGCCTGGGGAAGGTGTTTGTAAAAACCTTGGCACAAAAATTGTATTACAGCTGTGCAGTCAGTTTAGAAATACAGGTCGTAACATAACCACTGACAACTTTTTCACTAGTGTACCACTAGCAGAGGCCCTTTTGGAAAAAAAATTGCCATTGGTTGGTACACTACGACAGAACAAGCCCGATATTCCTAACATCATGAAAAGTGCAAAGAATCGTGAAGTTTACGGTAGTGAATTTGGTTTCAAGAATGATGTCACAATGGTCAGCTACATACCAAAGAAAAAAACAACTCAGAAATATGTAATACTGCTTAGCACTATGCATCATGATAAAGAGATTGACAAGGATAGCAAGAAACAAAAACCATCTATCTTTACCTTCTACAATGAAACAAAATGTGGGGTTGATGTGATGGACCAAATGGTACAAACTTATTCATGCAAAAGGCAAACAAGAAGATGGCCAATGATTCTTTGGTACAATATGATAGACGTTGCCTGTCTAGATGCTTACATAATTTTTATTTCACAACACCCAGACTTCCACCCAAACAAGTCACACAAACGTCGACTTTTTATAAAAGAACTCGTGAAAGAGTTAGTTATTCCACATATGTCGGAACGACTGGAATCAGCCCCAAATCTTCCAAAAGCTGTATTTTGTTCCATGGAAAGATGTGGAGTGGTAACCGAACCAGCTGAGGGATCCTCTCAACAAACAAAAGTGGGGAAGAAGAGGTGTCACGTGTCCAAGCAAGAGAGATCGTAAAAGTGCAACAACTTGTAAGAAATGCCAAAGCCATGTCTGCAAAGAGCACAGCTACATTGTATGTTCTAAATGCCAAGTCTAGAGTGTAGTAGGCAGCGCCGTAAAAACTGTAGGTCCCCTAGTGTAACGTTTCATAGAACTCTGCTATCACTGTAAGGTGTTAAGTTCAGTATATTAATTATTAATTTACATCTTTCATTGAATGAAATAATGTTTTTTTATATAAAAATGTCGTAACAATACGAATGCTTATCAAGATATCATTTCAAATATAAATTTTTCCACTTTTTCATCTTTTCAGTGGAATTGTTTTTCAAAAAGTACATTTCATGTACTGAATTTGGACAAGAATTTAATCATTTTTGCCTTAAATATGTACTTCATATGATAAATATTCAGGAATAAAACAAGTATTTAGTTTAAATCGTTTTAGTTATTACCAATATGAAAAGTCTGTACGAAGGGTCTGAGAGACCCACCTTCTGCATTGGTGTCATATCAATAGATGTCTGCATCCAAGGGTTAACCACATTGCTTTCTTGATAAATTAAAGTTTTTGTGAATTAATCTTTACTAAGAAATACTTAAATCTGAAACTGTTGTCAAGTAATAATAAATCTTTTTGAGATTGTGAACTCTGCTATAACTTTTGAACTTAGAAATAAATTTGTCTGTTTAAAGTTTTAAAATCACAGTGTTTCATTTTGACCACCAGTGATTAGAGAAATTAATGAATGTGTACAAGGTAAGTGATATATCTGTCTAGTTCTCCTTTATCAAAGTGAAATAGAACCAGGGAAACCGTTATAGTGTTTGATGAAGTGATGCCCATTTTCCACTAGTCTGTTTATAGCTTAATAGTTGTTACCTCACCCATAACTTGATAAAGTTAGATTGATTTTTTTCAAGTGATAAGCAAGTTTTATGGGATCACTGTACCTTTGGAGTATTCAGTCTTAATATTTTTGTTATGAGGTTTCAAGTGTCTGGCTGAAGTGAGGTAACTTTTTGGTCTTATTATTTGTGTAATAACCAGGTACTTGATCACTTCGTGACAATATATATATATATATATATATATATATATATATATATATATATATATATATATATATATATATATATATATATATATATATATATATATATATATATATATATATATATATATATATATATATATATATATATATATATATATATATATATATATATATATATATATATATATATATATATATATATATATATATATATATATATATATATATATATATATATATATATACATATAGGTAATTATGTATATATATATATATACAGACACATGCACACACACACACACACACACACATATATATATATATATATATATATATATATATATATATATATATATATATATATATAAGATATATATATATATATATATATATATATATAGCGTCACAGCAAGCCTTACAGAGAATGTTAAATAAATAGTAATGCTTTCTAAAATATAATTTGATATTCATTAAAACTTTAGGAAATCTTAGTAAACTACACTTTATGATGGGATTATTGTATGCTAAATATTTGATATTTACTTTTAAGAACGAGAATAACCCATTCAAAAAATGTTGAAGAACCTCTCAAAAAAAGTAGAATTAAGAATTGTATTACGAACATTATTGTTTTCAGCCTGCTTATTTGGTTGGTGAAGGCTCTGTACATTTGTGTACAGCGTATTATCTGTAATTTTTAATTTGTAAGTGTTTGTTTTTTTTCCTGAATGTTTACTTAGATATACCTTGCTCTGTGTCAAGTTTAGTTCATAATTGGTTTGTTTTTCTCGATGTTTGTTAATACCCAGATTATTTTTCATAGCTTTGTGAGCGTGCGTGTTTGTGTGTGAGTGTGGTTGGGTGGGTTCGGGGGGGTTGGGGACCAGCTCATTTTACCTAATGTTTCATTTAATCGGTTGGCATTTTGGTTTGTTACCTCATCCATCATAATACTTTAACAAGTGTGAAAGGAATTGAAGCTCTCTCTGCAAATCAAAAGTCATCTAGCGTACAGGAAGCTTTCGTGTATCTTCAGTACCTTCACCTCCTGAATCTGATGAAATGAGGCTTTTAGTTAGTTAGTTATAAATGATTTGTTTAACCAGACCTCTGAACTCTTTTAGGGTTCTTCTCGGGCTGGGAAAAGAATGGGGGAAAGAGTACATAAAAAAATTAAGTAGTTAACTAAATAAATAAATAATATAAAAAGGGGGAGGAGAATTAGAAAAAAACAATCGAGAAAAAAAAATAAAGGAAAAAAAAAAAAAAAAAAGGGGGCAGGAGATTATATTTTACTTATCAATTTAATTTTGTTTAGGAAGAGAATGATATTATTAATTGAAAAGTTATTACCTTCTGCTAGAATATCCTTTATTGATTTATTTTGTAAATAAGTCTTTCTTTCATGATGCCATCTGGGACAGTCAATCAAGATGTGTTTGATTGTTACTGGGATGTTACATCTTTCACAAGTTATTGGGTTTGTGTGCGGAGTTGACATCAGATGACCATGTGTGAGTCTGGAGTGTCCTATTCTGAGTCTTGTTAAAATAACCTCATTGATTCTTTGCTTTTGGGTAGAAGAATGCCATTTTTAACTTCGTTCTTAATTTGTTTTAGTTTGTTTTGTGGGGTATATTTGTCCAATCATTTTGCCAATCCCTATAAATTAAGGGTTTAACTGATGCTAGCCAGTCTGATATGGGTGCTTTCACAGTAGTTGGGGGATTGTACAAGCCAATTTTGCAGCTTTATCTGCTTTCTCATTACCCTCAATGCCTACATGGGCTGGGATCCAACAAATTTGAATTTGAAGGCCGTTTGTAATTAACTGATGTATTTCCCGTTGTATATTTTGGACAAGGTGATTATTTGATTTAAATGATCCTATTGCTTCAATTGCACTTCTCGAGTCGCTCAATATGAGTGCTGAAGGAATTCCTTTTTTTGTTATAATCTTGAGAGCCAATTGTATGGCTGTTAATTCTGCTGTAAATACTGATGATATTAGAAGAAGGCCCATTTGGATAGTTTTATCACTTGAATAGGCTGATGAGCCCACTCCAGCTTCATTTTTGGATCCATCTGTGTAGATTATGAAGGGATTACCCTTCCGTCTTATGTGTTCCATGGCATGTTGATGGTACATTTCTGTGTTGGACATATATTTCTTTGAAAGATATGATAAATATGTGCATAGTTTTGCCCTTTTTAGTGTCCATGGTGTGACCGGATTTATTTCTTGGGTAAATTTGGGTATCATGTTATGTAAATTCAATAGATGATTAGTTTTTTTAGTAAATGAGTTTTGATTTGGGTTATTATTTGTATTTTGATTGAGAAATTTATTTGATGCAGGAGATGTGCCTGCTTGAAGGGATAAACCTCTTCTTAAAGTAATTAGATCTCTGTAATATTTTAGAGGCAGCTGGCCTGCCTCTGCTAGAATAGAGACAGTTGGAGATGAGCGGAAGGCTCCTGTACATATACGTACTCCCTCGTGATGTAAAGCATCTAGAGATTTTAAAGTTGTTTCTGAGGCAGTTGAATAAATTGGACAGCTATAATTTATAACTGATAGTACTGTTGCATTGTATAACATTAACATTGTGTCTCGTCCTGCACCCCATTTGGTGTGTGAGATTTTCTTTAATAAAGTAAGGGCTTTAGATCCTTTGGCTTTGATATATTTGACATGATCTTTCCAATTTAAATGTTGGTCAAAAATTATACCCAAATATTTAACACTATTGCACATGTTTATCTCTTCATTATAAAGATATAACTTAATGGTTTGTTGTTTCAACCATCTTTTGTCTTTGTAGAAGACAATGCCATTTGTTTTATTTACTGACAACTTGAAGCCTATGGAATTGGTCCAAGTGGTTATATTTTTTGTTGCTATATTAAGTATTCTTTGAGCATGTCTCAAAGAATAACTTGAATAATAAATTACAAAATCATCCACATACAAACTATTTTGTACGCCCTCAGGCAGGTTCATAGTAATGTCACCTATTGCCAGGGCAAATAAGATGCAGCTCAACACACTGCCTTGGGGGATACCCTCCTCTTGTACATAGCAATTTGAATATGTATTTTCTATGCGTACTTGAAATGTACGATTTGTTAGAAAATTATTGATAAATATTGGAAGGTGACCTCGAATATTGGACCTGTGGAGTTTCTGCATAATATTGTATCTCCATGTGGTATCATATGCTTTTTCTATATCAAAGAAAATAGCCACTGTCAGCTTTTTCTTTTCAAATCCTTTTTTAATATGATCTTCTATTTGAGTTAACGGGTCTAGTGTAGATCTACCAGCTATTGATCCCGATTGGGTAGGTGATAAAATTGAGTGTTTTGTTATGACACTTGTTAATCTCAAACTAACCATTTTCTCCAACAGTTTGCACAAGCAACTTGTTAGAGATATTGGCCTATAATTAGTGGGGTTGCTAGGGTCTTTTCCTGGTTTACTGATGGGTATGATTATTGCATGTCTCCATTTAGTTGGGAAGACATGCGTTAGCCATATGCTATTATATAATTTTAATAAGAATTCTTTAGCTAGTGTGGCTAAATTCTGGATCATTTCAAAAGAAATCATATCATGCCCCGGAGCTGATGATCGACATGATTTTAGGGCAAAATTAAGTTCGTTCATATTGAATTCTTGGTTATAATCAAGGTCCTTATCAGTTTCAAAATTAAGTGTATGATTTATTTTTTGTGTTCTAATTCTTTTGAAGTGTTCATCTAAATTAGAATAAGCACTAATATCTTCTATATGTTTGGCTAATATATTTGAAATATCTTGTAGGTTATGATTTAGTTTGCCATTATATAGTATTGGGCTTCTAGGTGGTCTTACATGTTTACCATTGATTTTACGGATTTTGTTCCATATTTCCTTAATTGAAGTATTTGGTGACAATTCCGATATATAATTTTTCCACGACTGAGCTTTTTCGAGTATTATTGTTTTTCGAAATTTTGCATTATATTTATTGAAAAGTGGTTTAATGTGATCAATAGTTATACTTATAACTATTATCTTGTTTAGTTTGTTTATATTACAAGGACCTTTATTAAGGGTGTTTAATCTGGACTTTAGTCTACTCAAATTACGTGCCAGTGTGTGTTTGGTTCGATTTAAGAGAGATAAATTATTAGACCACCATGGAACGGGGGATATATTAGGGGTTGAAGAAGTTTTGGGGATGCATTTATCTGCAGCACTGATTACAAAACTGGAAAAGAAATCATTTGTGACATTATTGTTTTGATTTAATGGGAAGGGAGGGATATTTCTAGTTTGTAAATTGTATTTATCCCAGCCAGCTTTCAGCAAATTATATTTTATGGGAAATGATTGTTTTTGGTTGTTCAAATAATTCAAAACAATTGGAAAGTGATCACTAGTATATGAGTCGTCTAGGACATTCCATTCCAGTCTCTCAACTAATTCCAGTGAGCATAATGAAATATCTATTGAGGAGAAGGTTAAATGAGTTTTTGAGAAGTACGTTGGTGAATCACTTTCATTCAGGTAATGTAAATTCTGAACATTTACGCAATTCTCAATGTTTGAGCCGGCCAAGTTACTAGCATGTGCGCTGTCCCACAATGGGTTATGGGCATTAAAGTCGCCTACTATTAGTAGGGGGCCACTTACATTATTTACTATTTGTGCTAAATCACTAAAGTTTGAGTTAAAATTTGGCTGATTATATAGATTTATTATAGAGATAATTTGATTGTCTGGCATATGCAATTTGATTGCAGTTATTTGATATGACAGTGATGTAATATTTAGGGGTTCATAAGTTGAATCGTTATGAACATATATAGCTGTTCCTAGCTTGCCATCCACTATTGGTGAGTGGCAAGCTAATTTATAGTTTCTAAAGTTCTTAGGAGTTGTACCAATATGCTGTAGACATATGCAAACAGGTTTATGTTCCTTTAGTATTCTCTGGATTTCACCTAGCCGAAGCCGAGTAGAAAATCCATTCATGTTCCACTGAATTATTTTATTGGTCATTGTTTGGGGGGATTGGCGTTAGATTTTGTAAGTTAATTGATGATTTAGCTACATCCCGTAACATTTTAAGGGAGTTTGTGTTGCTTTGTGGTTTCTTTGCAGCTAGGTTTGATTGCTGAATATTTGATGCATTGATCGGTTCTTCTTCATATTTCCTTATTAGGAAATCTATTTGAGTTTTGATCATGTTTTTCTTTAGTTTTAAGGATTCTGAGCATAGTTCGCCATCTTGATGGAATGTTAAAGGGCATTTTCGGAACCTAGTAAAGTTATTTATGAAATTTCGGGTTATATTTTCATTTTTGTTAGGTAAACGATTGTACGTAATGATAAAACACTCTTGACATCCGCAAGATAAATCATGTTCCGAGTGTTGAAGGAATGGTTCTAATCTCTGGGTCCCATCTATGCTCCCATTACTGGATGTTGTAATATTTTTGTGAGGAATTTCTGGTATAGGCATACTGGATCTCCGATGTGCTGGTACAAAATTTTGATTTGAATTTTTAGGTTTATTATTATTACTATTCTTTGGTCTTGTTGAGGGTTGATTTGATGTGGTTGTAATTTGATTAATTTTATGGGTTTTTGGTTCTTCAGTGGGATGTTTGACTGAAAGTTTCTGCATTGATTTCGGTGATGAGAGTGCAGAAGAGTTAGTTGATTTATCCATATTTGGGGAATCGTTATTTATATTTGTCTTGGATTGTGGAACACTATGGATTTCCACTTGTGATGCAGTTAATGTAATCTGTTTCTGATTAATGGGTGGGACTGGGATTTTGCTAGATCGATCTATGAATGGAATGTTAGGTTTTTTCCCTTAGGGGGAGTTCTATCAATTACTTTCCTTTTTTTATTATGGTTATTTTTGTCAATTAAGTTTTCTGTGGATGATGTTAATGCATTATGAGTTTCAGATCTGGATTATTAACCTCTGTTGATTTTTCCATATCATTGGAATTCGTTTCTGAACGATTAACTTCGCTTGTTACTGGGGAGGCCTGTTGCAACTGTACTCTTGGGCTTTTATGAATAGTAGAGGAGGGGGAGAGGTGTGTCACATCTATTCTGTGTTGAGATTCTTTATGTTTATTATGAGTTGTTACAATATTTGAATATGAATGGAGTTTTGCTGGGTCATTGATTCCTCTCACCTTCAGTTCGAGTTTGGCTTCGTTAACGGGCATACCAGTTCTGTCCATTAACATTTGTAATTCTGTATAATATTGATAAAATATACAGTCTTTAGATTTAGCATGATGATTTAATTTGCAATTTACACATTTGAAGGTTTTGCATTTCCAATTTGTTGCGTGGTTTTCAGAACATACAGCGCATATAGCGTTATTTCTACATCTTTTGGTTGAATGGCCACATTTTTGACAGTTAGAGCATTGGAGAGGTTTAGGGACAAAGGGGCGAACCTCTCTATTCAGTCCCAGAATTTTTATTTTTCGTGGTAGTTCCCGGTTTGTAAATTTTATTTTGACTATTTTAATATGTTTACTTGCATCCCTTCTACTTGGGACAGCATATAATTCCAAGTCATGTATGTTATTGTATCTTAGTTTAAGAGAGTCAATTAAGATTTGTTTTGATGGTAGCTCTTTTTCATCATTGTCTGGGAGCATTAATGTGCCTTGTGTATAATTAAGTGTTTCATGGCTGGTTACTGTTACTTTTATTTCATTTATGTTGGCTATTTGTAGAAAAGTTGTTGATTGGGCTTTGGTTGTTGTTTGTATTAGCCATTCATTGTTTTTGATATGCCTACATTCCATGTCTTGTGTGGGGTGTATATTTAATAATCTGTTCTCTAAAATGGCTGGTGAGATCTGTTTTTCTGCTTTTAATATTAAAAATCTGGACCAATTGTCTGGTCCAAAAATATGTTCAAAATGAACTATTGTTGGATTTAGTCGATAGTTATTTCTTTTTAATTTTTTTACATTCATCGGTGATGAGCTGTCTTGTGTTGATGGGGTTTTAGGGGGATTACTTGTTTCTATTTTAGAGTTATTGTCCTTAATGTATGGTTCCAGTGTTACAATACTGGAGTTTACCAATTTGTTATTATTTGTTTCTTTTTCTTTTTGACTTTCTAGACTTTTCGAGTCTTTAGTGATTGATATTTTACTTGGAACAGGATGTTCCGTTGTAGCATTTCTATCTATGTTAAGGAGATTCGCGAGTGACGTTCCATTAGTCATCGACTGTGCCAGAATTTTACCATCATGGAGTCCAGGGGTACTAATATCTTCAAGACTACTTTGCATAAAAGATATATAAAAAAAAAAAAAAAAAAAAAATTTTAATAAATCTTGAAAAGATATCATTGGCTTTTTATGAAGTTGGATGTTCCACTAATGGCACAAGTGGGAACTGACTCCCAAATGTCCACGTCCCTACCCTACCCCAAAAGGGGGATGGCACATCATGATTAGTATGGCCCAAGTGTAAGCAAAACCCGCTTGCTAGGATTGAGTGTATTGTAATAATACAGTCATCCCCATCCTAATCACAATATGGGCTAACCGGACAGAAAGCCGAGAGTCCTATTCCTAGAACCAGGCCCCCCTGGAATCCGTGGTCCAGCTCCACAGAATAGTTCCGCCTGAAAAACCAGGTCCGAACGTTATCAGGTAGTTGATGGTTCTACCACAGTTCCCACTATTTAGCTTCAGATTCAACTTCACTCCATGCCATGATATGTTTTCCTATTTATTAATTTTGGTAATTTTGAAAAAAGTGGAAAAATCCACGAAATTATTCCTAAAGCGTATTTATATATATGTGGGACACTTGGGATCAAACTTAGGGAAAATAGATCCCTAGGTTCGAGAGCCCCCTCACCACGTCAAGGTGGTCCCAATTTGAGGGGGGAAATGAGGCTTTTAATGACATCCTAATGATACTATTAGTATTGATGAAAATTTCTAAAATAAACTGATTTATCGGATTTGCAAATTCGACAAATCTGTCACCAAGACTATAGGAGTTTTAATCATATAAAGTTCATTTTAGGGAGCAGCTGTTGAAATGCAAATCACCGGACAGGTTTCATATCCATGATTTTGCTATTCTTTGAAAATGATCGCATTCTTGATTTCACTAAAACCTAATATATTAACATTCATCCTTTTAATAGTTATGGAAGCGCAAGCAATATAAAAATGGTTGGTATTTAGACAGTTTCCATCCGGGCAGGAAATGATTCAGTTTAACAATACTAACACTAAAAAACAAAGAGAATCACGTTGTTAGGTCATAGGCCAACTGAGGGCAAAGCGATTCTTAAGAATGGCGCGGGAAGTCATTGAAATATCTATCTGCTTTCATTCTAATATCTCCTAAACGAAGAAAGGGCAAAAAGGCAAAAATGTCACTTTGTGGTTAGAAGGGCCTCTGGTATGGATTTTTGATCATCTAGTATCGTACATAGATAAAGGACAGTTTGACGTGATCTTTTGTGTCAGGAGAGAGATGATTAATGGTCAAAATGAGATATAGAGAGCGAGGATCCGACAATTGTAAAATTGGCAAAATAACTCTGAGTCTGACGGGATCCGGCGCAGGTTCTGACAAAAGAAATACGCTAGGGCCGATTCAGCATTTGTTGTGACCGGAAAATATAATGGAATTGATGTCGGTGTATGATACGGTGCCAGAATACTACTCTCAGTCCTCGAAGACGATACGTCTCGAGGTCGGAGGAGATCTGAAGAGCCATTTCTGACAAAAAATCATCTCGTACGTTGATGGGATTCAGAGCCCTTTTTTTTTTTACTAGGAAATATGTTGACTGATATCGGCTTCGATAAATGTACTATTCTCAATAAATATACTGACGGAGAAAAAGAGAGAAACATACCTGAATCATCCTCGATTATTATTATTATTATTAAAATAGTTTAACCAGACCACTGAGCTGACTAATCAGCTCTTATAGGGCTGGCCCGAAGGATTAGGATGAAATGCCAGGTCTAGGCCATAGGCCTAGAACTGGGACCAAACAGGTCATTCGCATGATGATGAATAAATGAAAATGAAGTTTAAAAGAAAAAAACTGTATAACACATATGCTTTACTCTGAAACGCATGTATACAATAAATACATTTGCTCGTTTCCATGCATACAAAAAAAAAATTAAAGATTAAAAAGAATAAAATAAAATTTCATAAAAATCTAAAATTAAATTTCAGAATTACAAATTTTTTTTTTTTTTTAAATGCCCTACAGGCTCCTGTATTTTCATTATTTACTTAGATTTATATTTTGTCTATCAAGTTACACTTCTTAATGAAAGATAAAATTGGGATGACTGAAAATGTATAAGATTCTGATAAAATTTCCCCCATTGATTTATTTCCAAAGGTTGATATTCGCTGTTGATTATATTTTGGACAGTCGCACAACACATGTTTGACTGTTATCAACACTGCATTCTGGGCATTCGGGAGGAGGGCCACATGGACTGTTCATCAAGTGTCCATGTGTCAAACGAGTATGGCCTATTCGCAGACGCGTCAGAATTACTTGTGTTTGTCTCTCTCTCTGACATAATGAGCTCCATTTTCCAACGCTGGATTTTATCTGTTTCAACTTATTATTTACAGGTTCCTCGTTCCATATGTTTTGCCATTTATTTTTAATGATTGTTTTTATATCTGTTATGTAATCACTAATTGGGATTTTTATATTTGTTCTTGCCATGCGGACTGCTTCTTTAGCTGCTTTATCAGCTTCCTCATTTCCTTTAATCCCTACATGGGCAGGGATCCAACATATTTCAATATTTTTTCCATCATTATACAATTTGTGGAGTTCATATTTAATTTCCTGTACAATATTATTTTTTAAGGAGTAACCTTGAACGGCTTCTATAGCGCTTCTTGAGTCGCTAAAAATAACAAAATTATTGAATGTTACTTGCTTTATAATTTTGATGGCTACTGTGATTGCACATAACTCTACTGTGAAGACTGAGGCATTATTAGGCAGAGATAACTGATATGACTTGTTCTGGGATATAGCTGCATATCCTACTCCATGTTGGGATTTAGACCCATCTGTATAAATCGCGTAATGCAAATGCTTTCGTCTTATATGATCTATGGTTTTTTGTCTATGGTGTTCTGGGGTATATGAGGAACTTTTTGATAAATATTTCAACTGAGTGCAAGTCCTTACTTTATTCATAGTCCAATGGAGTGGTAACTTCACTGTTGGAGGTACTTGTATATCTATATTCAGTGATTCAAACAATCTATTAGCTCTTTAATTGGGAAAGGAGGTGGATGATTGTTTATAAATATATCTCTTAGCTCAAATAGATTTTTTGTTGGTGAATCACTTGCCTTGATTCTTAATGCACTTTTCATTGTTATGAACTCTCTATGGAGGAACAGTGGCAGTTCGCTACATTCGACTTGTACTGAGGAGACTGGTGAGGATCTAAATGCTCCTGTACATATTCTTAGTCCTTCATTATGAATCGGATCTAATATTTTCAGTGCTGCTTCTGACGCTGAACCATATACTTCACTTCCGTAGTCAATGATTGATAACATTGTTGCTTTATACAGTATGGTAAGAGTATGTCTATCAGCTCCCCAATTTGTGTGTGATAGTTTTTTAATTAGACTTCGCGCCCTTTTGCATTTTGATTTTATGTAAGTTATATGGGCTTTCCAATTCAAGTGTGCATCAAATATTAATCCCAAAAATTTTGCGGCTTGGTTAATTGGTATATTATGGTTTCTGATTTTCAATTCTATTTCTTCACCTTTTTTCCAGTTTTTATTTTTATAAAACATGACAGCTTGAGTTTTTTCTATGGATAACCTAAAGCCTACAGATGAGGTCCATTCATCTATTTTTATTATGGTTTTATTAATCATTCGTTCTGCATGCTTTATGCGTGATGCTGTATAATATATGGCAAAATCATCCATATACAGGTTACTCTTAATTCCAACCGGTAGTATGTTACTGATATCATTAATTGCTAATGTAAACAGAATACCACTAAGGACACTCCCTTGTGGAACTCCATTTACAAGTGGAAATGTCTTGGAATAAACATTATCTATTCTCACTTGGAAAGTGCGACCAGTCATAAAGTTTTTAATAAATTTAGGAAGATGGCCGCGTATGTTATTATTATGTAATGTTTTTAATATTGCATACCTCCATGTAGTGTCGTATGCCTTTTGGATGTCAAAAAAGACAGCTACTGTAATTTGCTTTCTTTCAAATCCTCTACGTATGTGGTCTTCTAAATTAGATAGAGAATCTAATGTAGATCGATTACGTTGTGAGCCAAACTGGGAAGGAGTTAACATTTTATTTTCACGTATGTGCCATGTAAGTCGTGCATTTACCATTTTCTCTAACAACTTGCATAGACAACTTGTTAAAGATATTGGTCTATAATTGTTCACATTACTATGGTCTCTTCCAGGCTTTGGTATAGGAATTATTATGGCATTTCGCCATTCATCTGGAAACAAGTTTCTGAGCCATAAATGATTGTAAAGTTTCAACAAATATGATTTTGCCGAAGGTGCTAGGTGGCAGATCATTTCAAAGCAAATATCATCACCTCCAGGAGCAGATTTATTGCTGATCAAGAGAGCATATTCCAGCTCATCCATAGTGAATTTCTTATTATAATATATATCTTCCTTTGGTTCAAAATTAAGTGTTATAGATTTTGCTTTATTCTTTATTTTTCTAAAATGTTTGTCCAAATTTTGGTCACTACTTATTTTGGCAACACTTTTCCCAAGTATGTTACTAATTTCGAAGGGATCTAAAAGTATTTTGCCATTGTCTAATATAGCTTGTCTGGGTGGTCTAATGTTTGTTCCATTTATTTTTCGGAATTTTTCCCATACTTTTTGAATGTATGTTTCACTTGTTATTTCCGATACATAGGACCTCCAAGATATTATTTTACCTTTTATGACCTCCTTTCTGAATTTAGCTGATATTTTATTATATAAAGGTTTTAATGCATCTACTTCTAATAGTACAATTGTCATTTTTAATATATTTTCTTCCAAGAATGGTTTTGATTTATTTATTTTATTGAATCTTCTGTTTAGAGTATCTAACCTTCTTGCTAAAGAGTGTTTTTCTCGTACTAATTCAGATAGATCATCTGACCACCAGGGAACTTTATGTTTTTTTATTATGGGGTTTTGAATGAGGAATAGCTTTGTCTGCTGCCTTTTTAATGAAAGATACAAAGAATTCGTTTGTCTCATTGGGGTTTCTCAAATAATCATATGGCGGTATATTTCTGGTGTGCAAGTTAAAAATGTCCCAATCTGCTTTTTGCATGTTATAATGTGGAGAGTATGGTTTCGGTTTATTATTTAATAAAGATATTATTATGGGAAAACGATCACTTGAATAGGAGTCATCACAAGTATTCCAGTCTAGTTTGTCAACTATATTTGTTGAACAAAGGGTGACATCTATTGAGGAAAATGTTCCATGGGTTTTTGAGCAGTACGTATTTACTTCGTTGTCATTCAGACAACAGAGATTATTAGTGTTCATCAAGTTTTCTATTTTTTCTCCATCTTTATCTGGTGTAATGTTGTTACAGTCCCATATTGGGTTATGTGCATTGAAATCACCTACAATTAATATGGGATTCTTATAATCTTTTATTATTTTCTGTAATATGTTTAAATCGTACTTTTTATTAGGCTGGTTGTATAAGTTAATAATATCAAATAAATTATTTTCTATTTTCACTGTTATTGCTGAAATTTGTAATTCAGCGTAGTCTATATCTACTTTGTCGTATATCATTTTATTATGGACATATATTGCTGTTCCTAAGTTATTTTAATTTTCCTTTGATGTTGTGGCTAGTAGATATTTACCTATATTTGGAACAATTTTTCCAACATGTTGTATACATATAATCATTGGTTCGTATTCCCTGATAAGTCGTTGGACTTCTCCTAACCGCATTCTCGTTAATAATCCATTTATGTTCCATTGAATTATATAACGATTGAATGGTGTAATATGAGAGTGGTCAAATTACTCTAAATCATTTAAGTTCATTTTTTTTATTTGTTATAAGTTAATTTGTATTTTTGCAGGTCTTGATTCATTTTTTGTTGTTGTTTTATTTTGACTTTCGTTGACTGTTACATTTTTACTATCTTGATTTAATTTTTCCATTTTGATTTTTTTTAGAATATTATCTACAACACTGATATGTTTTTCTTTGTCATATTCTAAATGTTCAATACACATGCAACCTTCTTCGTGAGATTTGATGTTTGTTTTTTCCTTATTCCTATGCCTCATGAAATTTCTTATGGTGTTGGTTAGGCTTTCTTTAGTTATTGTTTTATTTTTGTGGCACATTGCTGCAAAGCATTTACTACAACCACATGTGTCTTCATGTTCTTTAGTTTGTTGTTCCTTCTTGTTTTTCTTGTGGTGCCTATAATTGGTGATGGGTGAATTTCTTTGCTTTCATCGTAGTTATCTGTGTGTTGGTTTTCCATTTCACCTGAATTTTGTGATTCTGCTCCCAGAGGTATTATTGTTACTATGGGAGACAGTGGAATGTTTGGTTTAGTGTTCTGTTTCTGAACTTTAGCTTTTGGTGAGATTGGTGGGTTATTTATCTTTTTACATCTCTGGTTGGTGGAATTAGGTGGGGTCTTGTCTAGTTGCCTTTTCCGAGTTGTGTTATCCATTTTGTTACATTCTTGTGATTTTAATTCTTCTTCGTCTTTCTCTACGTCAATACTTGTATCTATTTCTGGTAAGGAGGTAAATCTATTGTCAACTGTGATATTGTCATTGTTGTATGAAATCTCCACTGAAGAGCTCTTTTGATCATGTATTTTTTTTGCCATTCACTTCAGTTTGGGTATTGTTTGATTTTGAAGTATCTGCATACCTAAATTTCTTAGCTGGGTCATTCAATCCTCTCACTTTTAGTTCTAGCTTTGCTTCCCTAATCGACATTCCAGTTCGTTCCTGTAGTAATTTAAGTTCAGTATTGTAATATAGAATGCACATGTTTTAGATCGGGCATGATGTTCTAGGCCACAATTTATGCATTTTGGTTGGCCACAGTCCCAGCCTGTTTTATGTTCTTGCGAACTGCAATAGGCACATCTGGGAAAATTTCTGCATTTGATGGCTGTATGGCCATATTTGCAACAGTTCTTGCATTGCATGAGTTTGGGAACATAAGGTCTTAGTTCCCTGTTCAATCCAAGTATTTTAATTTTCAAGGGCAAGGTTTGGCCACTGAACTTTATTTTTGCTATTTTGATAGATTTATTTTTGTCTTTCCTGCTTGGCACCTCATATAGTTCGCAGTCTTCAACATTGCTGTATCTTTTCTGTAAGGAATCTAGAAACATTGATTTGTTTTGTATTTCTTCTTCAAGATTTGGTAATATCACAGTGCCTTGTACACTGTTCATGGTATCATGCCTTGTGACGCTTATATTTATGTTCTCAATTTTTTTAATATTTTGATAATTTTCTGACTGGATTCTCGTTGTTCCTTCAACCAGCCATTCCCTTTTTTTAATTTATCTTATGCTCATCTCTTGTGATGGGCATCGGTTCAGCAAGTAATTTTCCAATTTAAGTAAGAATATGTCTTGGTCGGCTTGTAGATTCAAAAACCTTGACCAGTTTGATTCTCCAAAAAGGGAATCAAAGTGAATCAAGGTTGAGTCTGGTCTATATTTTCTTTTGTTTATTTTTTTGGGCTCCAAAGGGCCTTCAGTTGAATAGTTTGAACTACTTTTTGTTCCTTTTTTTGAAAGGGACACAGGCACAGAAACATCTGGCTCAAAGGAGAATGGTTCCAATGTAACACTGCCAGGTCCTCCTTTTACAGGGACATCCTTTTTCTCGCATGGGTCATCAACATTTGGAGAATTTTCAATCTCCAAGGTGGGTGCAGAGGTCGTCATCTGTGCCAAAACAGTATCATCAGAGGGCCCAGGGGTACTCGATTCTTTAACGTTACTATTCATAAAGATCGAATAAAGGATTAAAAAATAAATAAACCTGAACACTTTAAAAAGATATCATTAGCCTTTCATGGGGTTTATTCTTCCACTAATGGCACAAGTGAGAGCCGACTCCCAAATGTCCGCCTCCACCCTACCCCACAGGGGATGGCACAATACGATTAGAGTGGCCCAAGTGTAAGCCAAACCTGCTTGCTAGGACCCAGAGTATTACAAGAATACAATCATCCCCACCCTAATTGTATTATGGGCAAACCGGATAGAATGCCGAGAGTTCTATCTCCAAAACCAGACCCCCCTGGAATCCGTGGTCTAGCCCTAAAGAATAGTTCCGCCTTTGAGCTATCAATCTGATAAATCTCAGGTCCAAACATTATCGGGCAGTTGATGATCCCACCACAGTTCTCACTATTTAGCTTCGGATATAAACCCATTCCCAACTATGATATCTTTTCCTGTTTATCAGGTCCAATAAATTTTAGTAACAGTGGAAAATTCCAAAAAGATTAATCCAAACAAATATACAATGGCATATGGGACTCTTGGACTTGAACCCGGGAACAGATTCCTGGGGTTCAAGAGCCCCCTCACCACGTCAAGGTAGTCCCAAAACGAGGGAGGAATCATCCTCGAAGCTCTAAGCATGAACATTCAATGATATATCATTTCACATCATTATTCTCTCAGGATTAAAGTTGATGGATGAAGAAAGAACAGCTGGGGATTAAGTGAGAGGAGTTAGAAAGGGGATTGTGAAGACATAATGCATGAATATTATCATCGCCCTAAGTAAGACAATAGGAATCTCTCATGTAGTGAGGAGCCGATCTTCTAACTTCCACCTCCCATCTTTTAACTGAATCTTCACTGTTTTTATATTTCGTTTTATCCTACACCCTTGGCTTCCTTGGAAAGGTTTATCCCAGCTCATTGCACTATAGAAACTTTGTGTAGAAACAAAAATGCTTTCCATAAACGTTACTTTTCCCTCAACACCGCAGATAAAGAAGTGTTAGGAGCTACACTGAACTAAGCGTCATGTCGATGACTGCGTTGAACAAATGGTTATGAATTAACCACAAATTCAGAAATGGTTAAACAAAAACAAATTAAGTTATTAAAGCGAGCAGCTACCCTAAGCTAAACACTGCAGACGCTATATTTACAGACACCTGTAGTCTATACCATCACTCCCAGTAGGGGTGGGGGTAGTGCCGTTAGTGAACCTTACGCGGTGTACTTTAGGAATTACTTAAGGTTCTTTGCAGCGTCCCTTCGGCCCCTAGCTGCAACCCCTTTCATTCTTTTACTGCACCTCCATTCATATTGTCTTTTTTTCATCTTACTTTCCGCCCTCTCCTAATAATTGTCTCTTAGTGCAAATGCGAGGTTTTCCTCCTATTACACCTTAAAAACCTTTATACTGTAAATTTCCATTTCAGCGCTGAATGACCTCATAGGTTCCAGCGCTTGTTCTTTGACCTAAATTCTATGTTCTATTTTTCTCTTCTCTAAGCCATCACTCAACAGCAAACATACCGTTTCTTTTGTCCTATGGCCTAAGCTTACTCAAGAGATTTGTCACCGTCTTGGCTTGTTAGATAATGCCATTGTACTCGTATTTCTTCTCTTGCCGTGCTTTCGGTGTATTTACTTCCTGAGGAAGTTACTCTTATAATCTGAGTTCAAATGATCAGTCTTTTCCTTTAACAACCAAGGAAGGATTTAGGCAAAAGTTTGGGGTTTCAATGGGGTCTCCTTTGTCTCCCATTCTGGCCAATTTATGCATGGAATTTGTTGAAACCGAAATTCTGCAGAACTGTGAACCTTCATTGAGACCCATTTTCTGGGTGAGATACATAGATGATATTTTCATCAATTTTAAAGGTAACCCTTCAAATTTTGATAATTTTCCTCAAAATGTCAATGGAATTTTGCCCTCTATTCAGTTTACAGCAGAACATGAAACAGACAATAAGTTGCCTTTTTTGGACATATTGATTTACCATGACCCAGTAACTTTCACCTTTAAATTTGCAGTGTATCGTAAAGAAAGTAATGCAGAAACTTATATTCATTTTTACTCATGGCCCCCCTCAACTTGGACCACATTGACGTGGTGAGGGGGCTCTTGAACCCCAGGAATCTGTTCCCGGGTTTAAGTCCAAGAGTTCCATATGACATCATATATTTGTTTGGATTAAATTATGTGGAATTTTCCACTGTTGCTAAAATTTATTAGACCTGATAAACAGGAAAAGATATCATGGCTGGTAATGGGTTTATATCCGAATGTAAATAGTGAGAACTGTGGTAGGACCATCAACTGCCCGATAATGTTCAGACCTGAGAGTTATCAGATTGATAGCTCAAAAGCGAAACTATTCTTTAGGGTTAGACCACGGATTCCAGGGGGTCTTTTTCTAGGGATAGGACTCTCGGCATTCTATCCGGTTTGCCCATGATATGATTAGGGTGGGGACGACTGTATTCTTGAAATACTCTCAGTCCTAGCAAGCAGGTTTGGCTTACACTTGGACCACTCTAATCATGTTGTGCCATCCCCTGTGGGGTAGGGTAGGGACGCGGACATTTGGGAGTCGGTTCTCACTTGTGCCATTGGAGGAAGAATAAACCCCATGAAAGGCTGATGATATCCTTTTAAGGCTTTCAGGTTTTTTTTTCTATTTTACTTCAATCTTAATGCTAATTTGTGTTAAAGATTTAAGTACCCCTGGACCCTTTGATGGTAGCGACTCGGCACAGTTGACAACCACAGAAACCTCCTCTGACCTCTCTCTGGAAAAATCAGGAAAAATTACGAAAATATACTGGAGCCCTATGCTCCAATGAAAAGCAAAAAAAAAAAAAAAAAAAATATATCTTGACCCAACCTTGACCCACTTCGACTCCCTCTTTGGGAGTGGAACTTGGTCAAGATTCCTGACCTTAGAAATGGAGAAAAAAATATCACCATTGAAATTAGAAAACTTCTTATTGAACTGACATTCAACTACTGAAACGTATTTCAGACAAGTAAAAGAACAGATGTGGTTTACAGAAACCACAACAAGAAATCAATCAGAAAATTACTTAAATATAAAAAATATTGACAATGTAAAAGTATATATAAAAAAAAACATGACAATATGAGCAGCGTACAGGGTAACATAGTACTCCCTGATAATGATGAACCAATAGAAAAGAAAATATTGCTAGATTCCCTTAAAGAAAGGTACAACAATGTGCAAGATTGCGAAATATACAACATAGTCAGTAGACAGAGTAATGGAAAAACACTAAGAATAGCAAAGATAAAATTTGAAGGCCATGAATTACCCTTAAAAATTAAAATCTTGGGCCAAAGAAGAGAACTGAGACTGTATGTTCCAAAACCACTACAGTGCCAAAACTGTAGTATGTATGGACATACAAGGAAAAATTGCCGTAATACATCTGTATGTGCATATTGTGGATCTGACAAACATGCCACACAGTGGAGGTGCAGTGAACCAAAATGCGTGAACTGTGGACAAAATCACCTTGCAAGACCTAAGGAGTGTATGTATTATATATACAATACAGAATTAAAATTACTTCAAGAAAGGACAGGAATGCCTATAAAAGAGGCCAAATTAGAATTAAAGGTTAGAGGAATGCGTGATACCGCTAAGAAACGAACTTTTACTGTGAAACGAACTTTTTCTACAGTAATAAGATCAAACAATGAAACAAAAATGGAAATAAATAAGAGTAACAAAACCCTGATAGATCAGTCTCAAAGAAAAATAACCACTTTGCAAGAAGAAACTAATATAGCAAAGGACCAAGAAATGTATACAAATCTTTGCTCAAATTCATTTATGATATTAACAGAAATGGAATCACTAGAAGACAATGCAAGCAGCACAGAAAGATAGTTATGATGAATTACAAACTAAAGAAAAAAAGAGACCTTTAGAGAGAACTCCACCCAAGACCAACAAAAAGCCAACTATTATTAGAGATACATCCATTAAAATAAAGGTGGGAGACCCCAAGAAAGAACATAAACCAAATAATAAGAAAATACCTTTGTCTCCTAAAGTAATAATAAAACCAATGGAAACAGATACCAAGAACATCAAAGAAATAGTAGAGGAACAAACCATTGACAATAATGATTATGTGATGGGAGAAGAGATTACTCCATAGGTGCAGCACGAGTAAATGAAAAACGACACACGAAAACACATGGATGTAATGAATGTTTCATTGAACTGTGCAACAAAAACGAAAGCATAACAAAGGACAGTTTAACAAACACTATACGAAATTTTATAAGGTACAGAAATAAAGAAACTACTAGTTTGGACACTCACGAAAAGGGCTGTACGTGCATTGGACGCATAATGTCTCATAAAGCACATAAATATTGTAAATAGGATTTTAGAAAAAATGCAAATTGAGGATCCACAAAAAGAAAATAACACTTGAACACACTAGCGTTATACTTTCAATAATTATATTACACAATGGAACGTAAATGGTCTACAGACCAGATTACATGTAGTAGAAATACAATGATCACTAAGGGAATATGAGCCAATGATACTATGTTTACAACATGTCAACAAAACAATATCAACATAGGTAAATATACCTTAGTATCTACATCTAGAGATGAAGGAAATTTAGGTACTGCAATATATGTACATAAAGTATGTTATGACAGAGTAAATTTTACTCTGTAAATTTTACTGACTTGCAAATATCAAGTATTAAAATACGAATAAAAAACGATAATTACATAATTTATAACTTATATAACCAACCTAATAAAAGTTATGACACTGATAAACTTAAATATTTACTTAACAATACAAAGGAACCTACATTAACAGTAGGTGATTTTAATGCTCACAACCCAATATGGGACTGTCATTGTACAAACTAAAACAGAACAGGTGGTAAAATAGAAGAGTTCATGGATTTAAACGACATATGCTGTATAAATGATGATGAAATTAGCATATATTTTTCAAAAGCACATGGAACATTTTCCTCAGCAGACTTAACTTTATGTACAACAAGCATAGTTGACAGATTGGATTGGAATACAGTTGATTACTTGCACACCAGTGATCATTTCCCAATACTAATTTCCTTATTGCAAAATAATCCTGCAAAACATGTCCCTCACTATAGCATTTATAAAGCAGATTGGGAGCAATATGAAATGCACACTAGAAATATCCCACCAAAAAACCATAATGAAATTAATAAATTTCTTGCTGATTTCATTAAAAATGCTGCTGATAAAGCAATACCAAAGTCAAAACCCCATCCAACAAAACACAAAGTTCCCTGGTGGTCTGATGAGTTAACAGAATTAATAAATATAAAACACTTAATAGGGAGACGATTAGATAATTTGAATAGAAAGTTCAATAAAATTAATAAAAAATTATTGATATTAGAAAGAACTTTACAAAAAATGACTGTATTATTATTAGAAATTGACACATTAAAACCTGTATACAACAAAATATCTGCAAAATTTAAAAAAGAAGTAATTCAAGGAAGAATCATTTCATGGAGGAAATACGTATCAGATCTCTCTAATAATACTCGCATACAAAAAATATGGGAAAAATTCAGGAAAATAAATGGTACCCATGTCAAACCACCTAGACATGCCATATTAAAAGATGGGAAAGGAACACTTGATCCAAAAGAAATAAGTAATATAATGGGAGAAAATTTAGCAAATGTAAGTAGTGATAAGAATTTAGATGTACACTTGCGCACAAAAAAAAAAAAAATAGAATTAATAACAGTAAATTTTGAAACAACAGAAGATATATATATTATAATAGAAAATCTAGTATGTCAGAGATGGAATATGCTCTCTCAAACAGCAACAAATCTGCTCCTGGAGGTGACAATATTTGTTTTGAAATGATCTGCCACTTAGCACCTTTGGCAAAGTCATACTTATTAGAGTTTTATAATCATTTATGGCTTCAAAATTTATTTCCAGATGAATGGTGTAAAGCTATAATAATTCCTATCCCCAAACCTGGCAAGGATACCAGCCATGTAAACAATTACAGACCAATTTCTTTAATAAGTTGTTTATGCAAATTGTTAGAGAAAATGGTAAATGCTCAACTAACATGGTACATTCGAGAAAATAAAATTTTAACTCCCACTCAGTTTGGGTCACAGTGTAACAGATTTACAATGGATTCTCTCTGTAACTTAGAAGACCATATATGTAGAGGTTTTGAACGAAAACAAATTACTGTAGCTGTCTTTTTTGACATCGAAAAAGCATACGATACTACATGGAGGTATGCTATATTTAAAACTTTACAAAACAACAACATCCGTGGACATTTACCTAGGTTTATACAGAACTTTTTGTCAAAGCGCAATTTTCAGCTGAGAATTGTTGATGATCTGTCTAGAACATTTCCACTTGCAAATGGTGTTCCACAGGGAAGCGTCCTTAGTGACACACTGTTTACTTTAGCAATGAATGATATCAGTAAAAATCTACCTATTGGTATTAAAAGTAACCTGTGCATGGATGATTTTGCCATATATTTTTCAGCATCTCGAATAAAACATGCAGAAAGAATCGTTAATAAAAGCATAGTAAAAATAGATGAAAGGGCCTCATCTGTAGGCTTTAAATTTTCCATACATAAAACTCAAGCAGTAATGTTTTATAAAAATAAAAAGTGGAAAAAAGGTGGAGAAATAATTTAAAAATCTGAAACCATAGTACACCAACTAGCCAAACAGCAAAATTTTTGGGATTAGTATTTGATACCCACTGGAACTGGAGAGCCCACATTACATATGTAAAATCTAAAAGTAAAAGCGCATTAAATCTAATTAGAAAACTATCGAACACTACTTGGGGAGCCGATAGACATACCCTGACTGTACTGTGTAAAGCAACAGTTCTGTCCATTATTGATTATGGAAGTGAAGTATATGGCTCAGCATCTGACACAGTGCTGAAAATGCTAGACCCTGTTCACAATGAAGGCTTTAGAATATGCTCAGGAGCCTTGGATCATCACCAAAATCATCATTACAAGTTGGATGTGTTTGTCTCTCCATAGAGAACTAGTAACAATGAAAAGTGCTTTAAGAATTCAAACTAGTGATTCTCCAATCAAAGATTTATTTGAATTAAGAGATGTATTTATAAACAACCATCCAACACCTTTCCCAATTAGAGCTAGAAGATTGTTTGAGTCGCTGAATATAAATATACAAGTGCCTTTAATAGTAAAATCAACTCCTCCCTGGACAATGAATAAAATGAAAATTTGCACACACATCAATTATTTATCAAAAAGTAATTCATATACACCAGAACACCATAGACAACATACAATAGAGCATATAAGCCGAAAAGGTCCACATTACGCAATATATACAGATAGATCTAAATCAGAACACGGAGTGGGATATGCTGCAGTGTCCCAAGACAAAACTTATCAGGTCTCTCTTCCTAATAATGCTTCTGTATTTACAGCAGGATTGTGTGGAATTGCATCAGCTATAAAAATAATTAAAGAATCATCATTCAATAAATTTGTGATTTTCAGTGACCCGAGAAGCGGTATAGAAGCTATTCAAAGTTACAAATAAAAAAATAATATAGTACAACAAATTAAATTATATCTCCATAAATTATATAATAATGGAAAAAATGTAGAAATATGTTGGATCCCTGCGCATGTAGGGATCAAAGGAAATGAAGATGCAGACAAAGCAGCTAAAGCAGCAACTCACATGACAAGATCAAATGTGAATATCCCTGTTACTGATTATGTATCTCACATAAAAATGGGTATCATAAATAAAAGGCAATATATATGGGATGAAGAACCTGAAAATAATAAATTGAGAGAAATAAAACCTGATGTTAAAAAATGGAGTTCATCATATCAGAGAGAGTGACACGCACAAGTAATTTTAACACGTCTCAGACTAGGCCATACTCGTCTGACATATGGGCACTTAATGAGCAGCCCACGTGGCCCGGCTCCCGAGTGCTCAGAATAACAACAGTCAGACATGTGTTATGTGAGTGTCCAAAGTATGACCAACAACGAATGTCAACTTTTGGAAATAGATCGGTGAAAGAAATTTTGTCAGAATCTTTTACATTTTCAGTTGTTCCGATTTTGATGTTCTTGAAGAACTGTAATTTAATTAATAAAATATAAAAATAAGTAAATAATAAAAGCACAAAAACCCTTTTAACACTTGTTGAATTTAAAAAAAGGCAAAACTTTAAAATTTTGCTTAATTTATATTCTGAATTTTAATATACCGTTTTAGTATATGTAAGGAAGTCTGAGTAAATGTATTTATTGTATGTATGTTTTTCAGTATGAGAGGATGTGCCTATGTGCAGTTTTTTTTATTTCATTTTGATTCATTCATCATTGTACTGAACGATCTATTGGGTCCTAACGCTTGACCTCAGGCCTGGACCTCGTATTTTAACCAAAATCCTCCGGGCCAGCCCTATGAGAGCTGAAAGTCAGCTCAGTGGTCTGGTTAAACTACTTTAATAATAATAATTTACTCATGGCACAATAACGAAGTTAAAACCAACATCTTGGTCAATTTTGTTTTGAGAGCCCTAAAAATCTGCGACCCCGACTTCATTGACAGAGAACTTAAACACATTGAAGATGTTTAAAAAACTGTCACCCTGAATATTTTTATTAATAATGCTTTTAAAAAAGCTAGAAGGATATTTTATATAGTTTCCTCAAAAGGACATGACAAAAAGAAATTTATGAATTGCCTTGCACTCCCTTTTAATCCACACTTGAACAGAATAAGGAAAACTGTAAACAAAAATCATAATGATAAAATAAATATAGTCTATAATTATAATAACACCATTAAAAGACTTCTTTTACACAACAACAGTACACAGAATCACAACAGTAAACATATTGGTGTTTATGAAATTCCCTGTACAGAATGTGGCTCTAAAAACTTTTGGGAAAGTGGTAGAGGGTTGCTCACAAGAATCGGGAAACACAAAAGAGCATACAAGTTACATGCAGAAAACAATGTGTTAGTCACAGTCTTAAACTCGACCACCGCATAAATTGGGCAGAGTCCAAAGTAATTTTTAGCAGTAAAGATGTTGGCATAAGAAGGCTAGTGGAGGGTGCGGCGATAGATAGTGGTTTATCTATGGAAGGCAATAAATCTTTTACACAGGAAGATAAATTCACCAACAACCTTATTTCCAGGAAGCACATTAAAGGTTTTAAGAATAAAACCCATTATGACAGTGTTGTCTCGTTAGCCACATCTGATGCTGCGGTTGCCTCTCTTTCTCCCGTTCAGGTAACTCGGTTACTTCCAGCAACCAATGTTAGCAGGCGCCTCCCATGCAGTTGATGACCAGCAAAACGACCGCATCGAGCAACGACCAATTAGACGTTCCAGACGACGGGCACGACTTTCATCAGAAATCGACGGCATTGCCTGATCTGTTTGACGACCGGTTCCATAGTTTATAAACAACTTCGCTTGTTTTGAGTCCTTTTATGTTTACTTGGTTGGAGTGCTACATCAACGCATCAGATTGAAAAGTGGAACCGAACAAGTTCCCGAAAGCTATCTATACTGATTTATCTTTAAATATATGTACATATACATACCCGTGGATTTGCTTCTCCATTTTAAGACTCATGCTACTATGAGTATTTTTATAATAATAATAATAATAATAATAATAATAATAATAATAATAATAATAATAATAATAATAATAATAATAATTATTATTATTATTATTATTATTATTATTATTATTATTATTATTATTATTATTATAAGGGGAATTCCAACTGTGGCTGTAAATATATGGTATTGGGATTGTAGACAGGATTTTCTGGAATTCTGGAACTATTAGTAATAACCTGGAATCTCACCAATTAGTAATTTGGGGAAAACCACATCCAAAATAGGTATCATCGAGAAATATAAAATTGTACTGAATTTTGTATTGGTAATAAAATTCATCATCATCATCAATTTCTCTGATCCCCTGCCACTCAAAGTGACTATGAAATCCCGCCTCCCAAGTCCTTTCTATGCTGTCACTTTCACAGATCTCCACTCGTCTCCAGCGTCCCGTCTCTTAGTTCACATTCAAGGAAGTCCGGTATATTCCGACTCTCAAAGGTTTTAGCAAGAGCCTAGCTGACCTATCAAGTACAATTCGACACAGAGGAGAGTGGAAATGCAAGGAATCTATTTTTTTTTTTTTTTACCTCCAACAAAAAGTCTACGTTACAGAATAGCAACTGAATCACATAAAACTTTGTTGTTTACACCTACTGCTTTATTTTCCGTTCTGCATTTGGGTCTCTGCGCCTTTTATTCGCATATGATGTCCAGCTGAACATTAGGCCATATCAAAAGCCGGGAGGGCGTGAACGCATGTTGACTAAACTACGAGCAAAAGTTGAATGTGGGAGTGCATTTTCCGCAGAAATGTTTTCTGTTTCTTTGTTTCACATGTTTAGGTCAGTGCCTTTTTTTCGGTGCATTTAAGACACGATAATTGTATAATGGAGGTTCAACTCAACTGAAGTATAAAAGAATAATTCATCAAGATGGGTGAGAGCAGGGAAACTCATTTAGAAGAATGAGGAAAAAGAGGAAATTAACATTGGTGTAAAGTCTATCAGGAGATGATGAATCATTTCAAATTGTTCTTTCAGGAAGCTAAAATTCAGTGAGTACATATATATATATATATATATATATATATATATATATATATATATATATATATATATATATATATATATATATATATATATATATATATATATATATATATATAAATATATATACACACACTATATATTTATATATATAAATATATATACACACACTATATATATATATATATATATATATATATATATATATATATATATATATATATATATATATATATATTTATATATATAAATATATAATATGATATATATAGTATATGTATATATATATTATATATATATAATATATAATAATATGTATATATATATATATATATATATATATATATATATATATATATATATATATATATATATATATATATATATATATATATATATATATATAAACACTGCTGTGTTGCATAAATTACCTCTTAAGATTATCTAACTGATATTTACCCCCTAATATAGGCTACGCATTTTTACAAATCGACGCAGTTACGCAAGACCGTGCAAATTTTATGTGTATGTTTATGCATAAGAAATATTAATGCATAGCATAAAAGGAGATTGTTAATGCCAAATTCTACTTAAATGCAATCTTGGAATATACGTAGTATACGAGTATAAGCTACCATATCTATTGTATAAAAAAATGATATATAGACGGAGGCAAATGCACACATACTGTGTACTTTTTTTATGAACACTGATGAATTATTTCGAGTTAAATACATACATACATACATTTGAACAATAATTCCTCTTCGTTTCTTTGCTAAAGCGTAACTCAACTGTGATACTCCGCTTTAATACGTATTATATTTGGGCCAGTGAGGCAGGAACCTCTTTAAAGGACGTGAGTTTGACAGCCTGTGGTCTGCGTTTACGTAGAGGAGAGGCAAAGGAGTGGATGGATGCTGTACTTTTTAGTTAGCCTCATTAATTAGATAGAGGAAGTACAGGGACTCTACAGTTGTCTTCCTTGGAAGCTGATATTTTTTCGCTAACATGAGCCCTGGTGAGCGCTTTAAAATAAAGGCTAGGCAATAATTCTTGCTGTACATTCGCCATCCTTTGTCGATACTTAATAACAATGGGCACACTGTGTACAGTCACTGGCACATGCAAGCAGTTATATTTGGTCAGGATATCATGACACAACTGTTTAATTTACAATCAAAGGCACGAAAACATCACCACTGTCTTGTGTTTTCTTAATCAGATCTCACCGACGCAAATAAACTGCAATTTCACATATTCTGCAACATAAAAAAAAATAATAATAATAAGAACGTAGCAAAACCTAAAGGCTTTCATGTTGGTGAAATTGTTACTTATGTGAGAAGGCATTAATAAACTTTACAGCCTTTTTGTACCTTAAAAACTAACCAGACTTAGACCCCTTTGGCTCCCAGGCGTAGGGAAGAAAAAATCATAATACAGAACCTTCGGAACTCTCTTGGGAAATTATATAAACGATGATACATAAATTATGAAATATTTTACTATTTTTTCAAGAGAATTGTTACGCTAGACGCTCATTAATAATTGAAAACTGCTGAAATCAGTTGTGTTATTATTTTCTTTAATTTTATCTCATTTCAGGCATAGATATTTTCTTTTTCTAAACATTAGGCCGTTTACCCTGACCCTAACTACCACAATCTTAGCTTAATGTTATCGTGTTATCTCTACACAGATAAAGCATCAAAGAAAGGAAACCGGAAGTCAGTACAGTGACGTGAATACATTCCCAAAACGCGGATGACATTTCTTCTTCTTCCCAGCTATGAAATATTTATGGGAAAAAGAAATGGGTTCGCATTCCCTCCTTCCATAATTATTCTACTCTGGACGTTGTCTCTCTGCTCTCTCTCTCTCTCTCTCGAACTTCTTTACATTATCAAGCTGGCATAATACATTTATTTATTTATGTAGAAACACGCTTTCATATACGTAAACGGTAAGTATTCGTTATGTATCTCTTTACACGTATTATTATTATTAAAATAGTTTAACCAGACCACTGAGCTGACCATCAGCTCTCATAGGGCTGGCCCGAAGGATTAGGATGGAATGACAAGTCTGGGCTAGAAGCCTAGCACTGGGACCTAATAGGTTACTTGTCAATGATGATAAACGAAAATGAAAATGAAATTAAAAGCTGTAAAAAGGCATACACTTTCATACTGGAACACACTCACACAATAAATACATTTAAACTCATGCTTCCATACATACTCACTAAAAAGGTATATTAAAATTTAAAATAAATTAAGTAAAATCATAAAATTTACTTGTTTTAAAATTCATTATACTGATTGATTGTTTTTTCTTATATTTTTCCAATTAATTTGCAGCTTCTCATGAACATTAAAATGGGTGCTATTGAGAACGTTGAAGATTCCGACAAAATTTCTTCTATCGGTCTATTTCCAAAATTTGATAATCGCTGCACGTTATATTTTGGACATTCACACAGTATATGCTTAACTGTTATCAGCACATTGCAATCTGGGCATTTGGGAAGAGGGCCACATGGACTGTTCATTAAGTGTCCATGTGTCAAACGAGTATGGCCTATTCGAAGACGTGTCAGAATTACTTGTGCTTGTCTCTCTCTTTGAAATGACGAATTCCATTTTCCAACACTGGATTTTATCTGTTTTAATTTATTATTTTCAGGTTCTTCGTTCCATATATTTTGCCATTTTTTTACAATGACTGTTTTTATATATTTTGTATAGTCACTGATAGGGATGTCTACATTTGTTCTTGTCATGTGGACCGCTTCTTTAGCTGCTTTATCAGCCTCTTCATTTCCCTTAATCCCTACATGGGCAGGGATCCAACATATTTCAATATTTTTTCCCTTATTATACAATTTATGGAGTGAGAACTTTATATGTTGTACAATATTATTTTTGGGATTATAGCTTTGAATAGCTTCTATAGCAATTCTGGAGTCGCTATAAATTACAAAATTATTATATGAGACTTCTCTAATTATTTTTATGGCCGATACTATTGCACATAACTCAGCTGTAAATACAGAGGCTTTGTCTGGGAAAGAGAACTGATACGTTTTGTTTTGGGATACTGCAGCATATCCCACTCCGTATTGTGATTTAGATCCGTCAGTGTATATTGCGTAATGTGGACCTTTTCGGATTATATGCTCTACTGCATGTTGTCTTTGGTATTCTGGAGTATATGAATGATTTTTTGATAAATATTTCAAGTGTGTACAAATTCTCTCTTTATTCATTGTCCAAGGAGGAGGCAATTTTAACATTACAGGTAATTGTATATACATATTTAGCGTTTCAAACAATCTTCTAGCCCTAATTGGGAAAGAAGGTGGATGATTGTTTATAAACACATCTCTTAATCCAAATAATTTTTTGGTTGGAGAATCACTTGTCTGAACTCTCAGAGCACTCTTCATCGTTACTAGCTCTCTATGGAGAGACAGAGGTAGTTCACCACATTCAACTTGTAAAGAAGATGTTGGTGATGATCGAAAAGCTCCTGAACATATTCTAAGACCCTCATTATGAATTGGGTCTACCGTTTTCAGCGTTGCGTCTGATGCCGAGCCATATATTTCACTTCCATAATCAACAATAGACAGCACTGTTGCTTTATACAATAAAGTAAGGGTATGTCTATCGGCTCCCCAAGTAGTGTTCGACAGTTTTTCAATTAGGTTTAATGCTCTTTTACATTTTGATTTCATGTATGTTATGTGGGCTTTCCAGTTCATGTGAGTATCAAATACTAATCCTAAAAATTTTGCTGTTTGGCCAATTGGTATACTATGGTTTCTGATTTTTAAGTCTATTTCTTCTCCTTTTTTCCATTTTTGTTTTTATAAAACATGATTGCTTGGTTTTATCTATGGAAAATTTAAAGCCTACAGATAAAGCCCATTCATCTATTTTTACTATGCTTTTATTAATGATTCGTTCTGCATGTTTTATTCGAGAGGCTGAATAATATATGGCAAAATCATCCATATACAGGTTACTTTTAATACCAGTAGGTAGATTTTTACTGATATCATTAATTGCTAACGTAAACAGTGTGCCACTAAGGACGCTTCCCTGTGGAACACCATTTTCTAGAGGAAATGTTCTAGACAGAACATCATCAATTCTCACCTGAAAACTGCGATTTGTCAAAAGGTTTTGTATAAACCTAGGTAAATGTCCACAGATGATGTTGTTTTGTAAAGTTTTTAATATAGCATACCTCCATGTAGTGTCGTATGCTTTTTCAATGTCAAAAAAGACAGCTACAGTAATTTGTTTTCGTTCAAAACCTCGGCGTATATGGTCTTCTAAGTTACAGAGAGAATCTAATGTAGATCTGTTACACTGTGACCCAAACTGAGTGGGAGTTAACATTTTATTTTCTCGTATGTGCCATGTTAGTCGAGCATTTACCATTTTCTCTAGTAATTTGCACAAACAACTTGTTAAAGAAATTGGTCTGTAATTGCTTACATTACTGGGATCTTTTCCAGGTTTGGGGATTGGAATAATTATAGCTTTACGCCATTCATCAGGAAATAAATTTCTAAGCCATAAGTGGTTATAAAACTCTAACAAGTATGTCTTTGCCAAAGGTGCTAAATGGCATATCATTTCAAAACAAATATTGTCACCTCCAGGGGCAGATTTATTGCTGTTCAACAGAGCAAATTCTAGCTCTTCCATACTAAATTTTCTATTATAATATATATCTTCTACTGTTTCAAAATTTATTGTTATTAATTCTATATTATTTTTCTTTGTGCGGAAATGCTCATCTAAATTTTTGTTGCTACTTACTTTTGCTAAATTTTCACCTATTACATTACTAATTTCTTTAGGATCAAGTATTCTTTTCCCATCTTTTATTATGGCATGTCTAGGTGGTTTAACATGGGTACCATTTATTTTCCTGAATTTTTCCCATATTTTTGTATGGGAGTATTTTTAGAGAGATCTGATACATATTTTTTCCATGAAATGATTCTTCCTTGTATTACTTCTCTTTTAAACTTTGCAGATATTTTATTATACAGAGGTTTTAATGTATCAATTTCTAATAATAATATAGTCAGTTTTTGTAAGGTTCCTTCTAATATTGGTAACGTTTTGTTTAATTTACTGAATTTTCTATTCAAATTATTCAGTCGTCTTCCAATTTGGTGTATTATTTTTATTAATTCTGTTAGTTTTTCAGACCACCATGGGACTTTGTGTTTTGTCGGATGAGATTTGGATGGATGGATGGATGGATGGATGGATGTATGAGTTTTAGGGCAAAAGCCCAGGCACTGGGGCCAAAGAAGCCATTCAGCGCCGTAATGGAAACTAAATAAATTATATTATGAAAAATGAGTTAATGAGTGTATGATGAAGATGGTTCATAGATAAATTACAATATGATAAATGAATGAATTAATGAAGAAAATGCTTAATAAATAAATATATATATATATCTATGATGTGATTAATAAAATATAATAAAATTTTATTAAAAATGTTTATAGACTTTATAAAAAGGGGATGAGAGCAAGAAATATCTGCTTCATCTCACAAAATATCACAGGATTTACCTCTAAATATCTCTCTCTTTAGTTAAAATATCACAGGGCCAAGCAACCAGGAATGTGCTCCACTGGTAGCATCTCACCATAAAGCACACTCTGGGAGGCTGCCCCCTTCTAAAATAAGCTGATGGGTCAAATAAGTGTGCCCAATCCTCATTCTGCTTAAAATTATTTCTGTTCGTCTATCCGACTGGAAAGAAGACGAAAGCCACAACACAATATATACTATTTCTGATTTTCTATACTTTCTATTATTGGCAAGAGAAGAAGTCCATCTTTCTTGCCATTTGTTTAAAAATATAAAGATCTAAAGGACAGCAGGTCTGTATGAAACACTACTAAGGCTGTTTCTGAATGAACACTAGCACCTTTAGCTTCCCTATCTGCCATCTCATTTTTCCCAAAACAGGAAGTGGTGTTACACTCAGTGAATTTATGCAAAAACAACGAGTCACTGTAGAAGTCATCCTCCTCAAGCCTATGATTTATGATCTATGGCAGTGATTGCTATACGGCCTTTTTTTACCCAAGAGAAAATATTAATTGCTCGGTGTGTGGTAAGGCTGCATTCTCTGCCATTACTCTCTTTTAGGTTTTCTCATCGACCAGACAAGGTGGAACCAATAAGAGATGAGTAAAATATTCTCTCTCTCTCTCTCTCTCTCTCTCTCTCTCTCTCTCTACTGTTACTATAAATTTATGTTGATATTTCTAAATGTTCTCTTTTATTTGCTATTGTTTCTCACAAATGAATTTTTCCAGCTTATGTTCTTCGTCTTCTCTTCACCTCCCTTTTCTTCTCCTTTCCTCGTTTTCTCCTCCTCAAGTGCTCGGACTTTAGAGAGGTCTTTCATCCCTTGTCCTTCTCCTCTACAGTGACATGACATGACATGACATGACATCTCCCCAAATGGATTCCTTACACTACATTAGCTCCTTTATCATCACAACCTTTTC
The DNA here is from genome assembly GCF_040412425.1 of Macrobrachium rosenbergii. Taxonomy (NCBI): domain Eukaryota; kingdom Metazoa; phylum Arthropoda; class Malacostraca; order Decapoda; family Palaemonidae; genus Macrobrachium; species Macrobrachium rosenbergii. The sequence continues at coordinate 2,382,578 of NC_089799.1, forward strand.
CAATTCAAGTCTTCTGCCTTTTTTCCGCGACTCTCTTTTAACCCTTTTATTCTCTTTGGCTCTCTCTGTCCTCGTCATTCCTATCTTCTGCACTACTATTCCATGTTTGCTCACTCTTTCACCGTGTTAGTACAAGGACATATCCAATTTATCAAGTTATTTCTTGACTGAGGCTTCACTCAAATGCTTCTTATTGGTTGTTTATTTACAAAGTCTAAAAGTGGCAAGCTTTACCCATTCATTTATTTAAGGTAGTTTTTAACCATTAGCTTCTTCTTTATTTCTCTGCACTACTTGTATTATTATTATTATTAAAGTAGTTTAACCAGACCACTGAGCTGACTTTCAGCTCTCATAGGGCTGGCCCGAAGGATTTGATTAAAATACTAGGTCCAGGCCTGAAGTCAAGCGCTAGGACCTAATAGATCATCTGATACAAAGATGAATGAATTAAAATGAAATTAAAAACTGCACATAAGCACATCCTCTCATACAATAAATACTTTTACTCAGACTTCCTTACATACATACTAAAACGGTATATTAAAATTCAGAATATAAATTAAACAAAATTTTTAAAATTTCTCTTTTTTGTAAAATTCAAATGTTAAAAGGGTTTTCATGCTTTTATTATTTACTTATTTTTATATTTTATTAATTAAATTACAGTTCTTCAAGAACATCAAAACAGGAACGATTGAAAATGTGAAAGATTCTGACAAAATTTCTTTCACTGATCTATTTCCAAAAGTAGACATTCGTTGTCGGTCATACTTTGGACATTCACATAACACATGTCTGACCGTTATTATTACTCTGCATTCTGAGCACTCGGGAGCCGGGCCATGTGGGCTGCTCATTAAGTGCCCATGTGTCAGACGAGTATGGCCTATTCTGAGGCGTGTTAAAATTACTTGTGCGTGTCTCTCTCTGATATGATGAACTCCATTTTTTAACATTAGGTTTTATTTCTTTCAGTTTATTACCGTCAGGTTCTTCATCCCATATATATTGCCATTTATTTATGATACCCATTTTTATGTGAGTTGCATAATCAGTAACAGGGATATTCACATTTGATCTTGTCATGTGAGTTGCTGCTTTAGCTGCTTTGTCTGCATCTTCATTTCCTTTGATCCCTACATGCGCAGGGATCCAACATATTTCTACATTTTTTCCATTATTATATAATTTACGGAGATATAATTTAATTTGTTGTATTATATTATTATTTGATTTGTAACTTTGAATAGCTTCTATAGCGCTTCTTGAATCACTGAAAATCACAAAATTATTCAATGATGATTCTTTAATTATTTTTATAGCTGATGCAATTTCATACAATTCTGCTGTAAATACAGAAGCATTATTAGGAAGAGAGAACTGATAAGTTTTGTCTTGGGACACTGCAGCATATCCTACTCCGTGTTCTGATTTAGATCCATCTGTATATATTGCGTAATGTGGACCTTTTCGGTTTATATGCTCTATTGTATGCTGTCTATGGTGTTCTGTTGTATATGAGTTACTTTTGGATAAATACTTGAGGTGTGTGCAAATTCTCGTTTTATTCATTGTCCAGGGAGGAGGTGATTTTACTATTACAGGCACTTGTATATTTATATTCAGCGACTCAAACAATCTTCTAGCTCTAATTGGGAAAGGTGGTGGATGGTTGTTTATAAATACATCTCTTAATTCAAATAATTTTTTGGTTGGAGAATCACTAGTTTGAATTCTTAGAGCACTTTTCATTGTTACTAGCTCTCTATGGAGAGACAAAGGCAGTTCACCACATTCAACTTGTAACGATGATTTTGGTGATGATCTAAAGGCTCCTGAGCATATTCTAAGGCCTTCATTGTGAACAGGATCTAACATTTTCAGAACTGCGTCAGATGCCGAGCCATATACTTCGCTTCCATAATCAATGATGGACAGAACTGTTGCCTTATACAGCACAGTAAGGGTATGTCTGTCGGCTCCCCAAGTAGTGTTCGATAGTTTTCTAATTAGATTTAATGCTCTTTTACTTTTAGATTTTACTATATGTAATGTGGGCTCTACAGTTCAAGTGGGTATCAAATACTAATCCTAAAAATTTTGCTGTTTGGCCAATTGGTATACTATGGTTTCTGATTTTTAAATCTATTTCTTCACCTTTTTTCCACTTTTTATTTTTATAAAACATGATTGCTTGAGTTTTATCTATGGAAAATTTAAAGCCTATAGATGAGGCCCATTCATCTATTTTTACTATGCTTTTATTAATGATTCGTTCTGTATGTTTTATTCGGGATGCTGAATAATATATGGCAAAATCATCCATGTACAGGTTACTTTTAATGCCAATAGGTAGATTTTTACTGATATCATTGATTGCTAAAGTAAACAGTGTTCCACTAAGGACGCTTCCCTGTGGAACACCACTTTCAAGTGGAAATGTTCTAGACAGATCATCATCAATTCTCACCTGAAAATTGCAGTTTGTCAAAAAGTTCTGTATAAACCTAGGTAAATGTCCACGGATGTTGTTGTTTTGTAAAGTTTTTGATATAGCATACCTCCATGTGGTATCGTATGCCTTTTCAATATCAAAAAAGACAGCTACAGTAATTTGTTTTCGTTCAAAACCTCTACGTATATGGTCTTCTAAGCTACAGAGAGAATCCAATGTGCATCAGTTACACTGTGACCCAAACTGAGTGGGAGTTAAAATTTTATTTTCTAGAATGTGCCATGTTAGTCGAGCATTTACCATTTTCTCTAACAATTTGCATAAGCAGCTTGTTAAAGAAATTGGTCTGTAATTATTTACATTACTGGGATCCTTTCCAGGTTTGGGGATAGGAATTATTATAGCTTTACGCCATTCATCTGGAAATAAATTTCGAAGCCATAAATTATTATAAAACTCTAATAAGTATGACTTTGCCAAAGGTGCTAAGTGGCATATCATCTCAAAACAAATATTGTCACCTCCAGGAGCAGATTTATTGCTGTTCGAGAGAGCATATTCCATCTCTGACATACTAAATTTTCTATTATAATATATATCGTCAATTGTTTCAAAATTTATTGTTATTAATTCTATATTATTTTTTTTGTGCGGAAGTGTTCATCTAAATTCTTATCACTACTTACATTTGCTAAATTTTCTCCCATTATATTACTTATTTCTTTTGGATCAAGTGTTCTTTTCCTATCTTTTAATATGGCATGTCTAGGTGGTTTGACATGGGTACCATTTATTTTCCTGAATTTTTCCCATATTTTTTGTATGGAAGTATTATTAGAAAGATCTGATACGTATTTCCTCCATGAAATGATTCTTCCTTGAATTACTTCTTTTTTAAATTTTGCAGATATTTTGTTGTATACAGGTTTTAATGTATTAATTTCTGGTAATAATACAGTTATTTTTTGTAAAGTTCTTTCTAATATCGGTAATTTTTTATTCATTTTATAGAACTTTCTATTCAAATTATCTAATCGTCTCCCTATTGAGTGTTTCATATTTATTAATTCTGTTAACTCATCAGACCACCAGGGAACTTTGTGTTTTGTTGGATGGGGTTTTGACTTTGGTATTGCTTTATCAGCAGCATTTTTAATGAAATCAACAAGAAATTTATTAGTTTCATTATGGTCTTTTAAATATTCAAATTGTGGGATATTTCTAGTGTGCATTTCATATCGCTCCCAATCTGCTTTATAAATGTTATAGTGAGGGACATGTTTTGCAGGATTATTTTGCAATAAGGAAATTAATATTGGGAAATGATCATTGGTGTACATGTCATCACCTGTATTCCAATCCAATCTGTCAACTATGCTTGTTGTACATAAAGTTAAGTCTACTGAGGAGAATGTTCCATGTGCTTTTGAAAAATATGTACTAATTTCGTCATCATTTATACAGCATATGTCGTTTGAATCCATGAACTCTTCTATTTTACTGCCTGTTCTATTTGGGTTTGTACAATGACAGTCCCATATTGGGTTGTGAGCGTTAAAATCACCTACTGTTAATGTAGGCTCCTTGGCATTGTTAAGTAAATCTTTAAGTTTATCAATGTCGTAACTTTTATTAGGTTGGTTATATAAGTTATAAATTATGTAATTATCATTTTTTATCCGGATTTTAATACATGATATTTGCAAGTCATTAAAATTTACAGCTACTCTGTATTCCAAAAATTTTAAGGAAAACCCAAGTTAAAGCTATAACCCTGATAAATTTTAAGGTAGAAATCAAATCACTTTAAAAATTCAATTAAATTATTGAAATGAACATTAACAATATTAGGGTCACTGCTTCGTGTAGTAATTGCCTGAGTGTAGTTGCCCCTAACCAATTGGTACCGGGGCTGATGCTACCCAGACTAGGTCTTCCAAGTTGGAATAGTCTGTAAAGACGAGAGTAAAAATACTATCAATAAACTAGCTCAATGTCAAAAAAATATATTTTCCAATAAAGAGTACTAGTGCTTCTAGGAAATTAAAGACTATCGCTAATTAAAGACAAGTGCTGGTTCATAATAATAAGCAATACCAATTTTATGAAAAACTGGCAAACCCTAAGATTTATGGAAATCTGGAAACCTTCAAAATAATTACCAGTTTTATGGATAAGCTGGTAAAACCTACGAACTAGTAACTTATTCTGTTATACAACACCCAGCTAGCCTATCAATTGTAAGCCAGCCAAACAATGGCAGCAAGAAAACTACGTCAGGTTGATCAGGCCTGGCGGCATAAATACAGCCATGTACTAACACAATACAAAGAATTATATATACCAGCCTTAATAACTTTAACGAAGAAAAACATACAGTCTTAACCCAAGCACTCATACACATTCACATATGGAAATATTTGAAATTTGAGCAGGATAAAAGTTTAATTTAGCCAAGTTATAGTTAAAATTTAATTAGGATTTCCCACGTAACTGTAGGATTCATGCTTGGCATGAATTATTCCCACGAAAATTACCCAAATTAGCACCAACAATTGTGGGCAACTCACCTCCATGAGAATACGTCCTTTGCGCCCACTGTTTGAAGGATTATTTCGTGATGTTAGCACCAACAATTCCGAAGTTGTTTATTTCTCAGACACGATGATTGGGTCCGATGATGGATCTTCAAGAGGACCTTCCATACCCCTGAATTTATCCTTAGGGGCGTCATCCTTCGGTTAGATGTTAGCTGGTCACTAATATTAAGATGGTAGGAGGGCACCACTATTTATCCCCCACTGGGGCATCCTCCCCCAATATCCTATGCGGCACGGTGATTTTTTAGCCGGTCATTTTTGCGAGACAGGCAGGAACAAACACACGGACAGCTGAGAGGTAATGGGCTGACTGACTTTTCACCGCCTCGTCGGTTCCCTTCAAAGCTACGGGAAGAAGTCTTCGCGGCAGTAATGTTTTAACAACTCATAAACAATAAGGATTGTTGCCCAGTGTAGTTTGGTGCTTTAAAGATAGTTATCTTCAATAGAATTGTAAATGATTAAAATGAAAAACTTCTTTCCTGACAAAAATCAAATAAACCATCGAATAAATATCCAAACTACACAAGCAACGAAGGAATTAAACGTATTATAATACAAAAAGTAAACATTATTAAATTCTATTTTAGAAAGAAAGAGACAATGAAAAATATAAGACAAATCCGCTTAGAAAAATAAATAATTCCTTATAAAGCGGATTTTTCTCAACACTCTGTCATAACATACTTTGTTATGTACATATATAGCAGTACCTAAATTTCCTTCTTCTTCTCTAGATGTAGATACTAAGGTATATTTACCTATTTTTTATATTGTTTTGTTGACATGTTGTAAACATATTATCATTGGCTCATATTCCTTTAGTAATCGTTGTATTTCTCCCAAATGTAATCTGGTCTGTAGACCATTTACGTTCCATTGTATAATATAATTATTGAAAGTATAACGTTAGTGTGTTCAAGTGTTATTTTCTTTTTGTGGATCATCAATCTGCATTTTTTCTAAAATCCTATTTACAATATTTATTTGTTTTTCTTTATAAGACATTATGTGTCCAATGCACATACAGCCCTTTTCGTGAGTGTCCAAACTAGTAGTTTCTTTATTTCTGTAACTTATAAAATTTCGTATAGTGTTTGTTAAACTGTCCTTTGTTATGCTTTCATTTTTGTTGCACAGTTCAATGAAGCATTCATTACATCCACATGTGTTTTCGTGTGTCGTTTTTTCATTTACTCTTGCTGCACCTATTGTTGGTGATGGGGTAATCTCTTCTCCAATCACATAATCATTTTTGTCAATAGTTTGTTCCTCTACTATTTCTTTGATGTTCTGGGTATCTGTTTCTATTGGTTTTATTATTACTTTAGGAGACAAAGGTATTTTCTTATTATTTGGTTTATGTTCTTTCTTGGGGTCTCCCGCCTTTATTTTAATGGATGTATCTCTAATAATAGTTGGTTTTTGTTGGTCTTGGGTGGAGTTCTCTCTAAAGGTCTCTTTTTTTCTTTAGTTTCTAATTCATCAGAACTATCTTTTAATATTTCTATGGTGCTTGTATTGTCTTCTAGTGATTCTATTTCTCTTAAAATCTCAAATGAATTTGAGCAAAGATTTGTATACATTTCTTGGTCCTTTGCTATATTGGTTTCTTCTTGGAAAGTGGTTATTTTTCTTTGAGACTGATCTACCAGGGTTTTGTTATTCTTATTTATTTCCACTTTTGTTTCTTTGTTTGATCTTATTGCTGCAGAAAAAGTTCGTTTCTTAGCGGGATCATGCATTCCTCTAACCTTTAATTCTAATTTGGCCTCTTTTATAGGCATTCCTGTCCTTTCCTGAAGTAATTTCAATTCAGTATTGTATATATAATATATACATTCCTTAGATCTTGCATGGTGATTTTGTCCACAGTTCACGCATTTTGGTTCACCACACCTCCACTGTGTGGCATGTTTGTCAGATCCACAGTATGCGCATACAGATGTATTATGGCAATTTTTTCTTGTATGTCCATACATACTACAGTTTTGGCACTGTAGTGGTTTAGGGACATACGGTCTCAGTTCTCTGCTTTGGCCTAAGATTTTTATTTTTAAGGGTAATTCATGGCCTTCAAATTTTATCTTTGCTATTCTTAGTATTTTTTCATTACTCCGTCTACTAGCTATGTTGTAAATTTCGCAGTCTTGAATATTGTTGTACCTTTTTTAAGGAATCTAGCAATATATTCTTTTCTATTGGTTCATCATTATCAGGGAGTACTATGGTACCCTGGACACTGTTCAAATTGTCATGTTTTTAATATGTACTTTAACATTATCAATATTTTTTATATTTAAGTAATTTTCCGATTGATTTCTTGTAGTGGTGTCTATCAACCACATCTGTTCTTTTACTTGTCTGAATGACATTTCAGTAGTTGAATGTCGATTCAATAAGAAGTTTTCTAATTTCAATGGTGATATTTTTTTCTCCGTTTCTAATGTTAGGAATCTTGACCAACTTCCACTCCCAAAGAGGGAGTCGAAGTGGGTCAATGTTGGGTCAAGATACTTGGTTTTTTTTGGCTTGTTTTTCATTGGAGCATAGGGCTCCAGTGTAATTACGTTCGTATTTTTTTCTGATTTTTCCAGAGAGAGGTCAGAGGAGGTTCCTGCAGTCGTTAACTGTGCCGAATCGCTACCATCAAAGGGTCCAGGGGTACTTGAATCGTTAACACAACTTTGCATTAAGACAAGTAAATTGGAGAAAAAAAATAAAAAAAAAGAGGTAAACAAACCTGACAACCTTAAAAAGATATCATCAGCCTTTCATGGGGTTTATTCTTCCGCCAATGGCACAAGTGAGAACCGACTCCCAAATGTCCGCATCCCTACCCTACCCCAAAGGGGATGGCACAACATGATTAGAGTGGCTCAAGTGTAAGCCAACCCGCTTGATAGGACTGAGAGCATCACTAGAATACAATTATCCCCACCCTAATCACATTATGGGCAAACCGGACAGAATGCCGAGAGTCCTATTCCCAGAACTAGACCCCCCTGGAATCCGTGGTCCAGTCCCGTAGAATAGTTCCGCCTGAAACTTCAGGTCCGAACATTATCGGGCAGTTGATGGTCTTGCCACGGTTCTCACTATTTAGCTTCGGATATAAACCCAATCCCAGCTATGATACCTTTTCCTATTTACCAGGTCCAAGAAATTTGTACGAAAGTGAAAATATCCACGCCATTTAAATCGAAAGGTTTGTAGGTGATCCGTCAGGGCCCGGGCTCTTATTCTTCGTAAGAACGAAGAAGAGAAGCCAGGGCCCCTTACCCCCTCACCACGTGAAGGAACCTACTTCGAGGGGAGTGGTCTGGTAAAACTAAGGTATACTTTCCTTTTTGGAGATCAGAGGAAAGCCATGAAACCACAGGACAGCAACACGGTGGCATTTTCCCGAGATGTAACCGAGTACGGGACCTTTCCCCGAAAAAAGCTGGACGCCATATCTTAAAAACTAACCATAGAATTTTCTTGAAAATAATCTCAATATGTTTCCCACACCTATATTATCTGGTTCTTCTAACCTAATCTAACCTACCTAACCTAACCTAGGGCCGTGGCAAAAAAACCAGGCTGGTGCAATACTAGCTGACATCTCAGGAATTTACAACCCGGTGGCACTAGAGGAACTTAGTGTAATTACCGCTGGTCTATATCGGAGTGACATTAATTTCTAGCAAAATACACGTATTGCTGCCGTACGTTTGGTGCGTTGTGACCTTTGCATATATATGTAAAGATTTCTTTGAACAGGTATTTCTTCTTAATTTATTCAAATACCTTATAGTAGTACGAATTCCCATCATTCTCTATCATTAAAATGATTTTCATTTTGCAAATATTACTCCTTAACAAAAAAAAAAAATAATTAATACGGAATTTCTCACAATACTGTATTCAGACGAATTTAGCTAATGATATTTTTCTGAATATTTTTACCTACGTTTCTTAGCAAATTCAACTCAATGAAAGCATACGCTGTAAGTGCTCCACTTTGAAATAAAGTGTTTTCAAGCGAGAAGTTAATCAAATAAAAGTGTAATCTCTCGTAGGGGGTTACACTTACAGTACACCTTGCGCAGCACACTGTAGACAGCACGAAATGCTTATGCAGACACCCTCTGTTCACCTGCAGTCAAGTCTTCTGCCTTTGTCTGTCATGCGGCGTTTGCTTAGTTCTTCCTCCACTGAGCTGTCCTTCCTTTCTTCCTTCCTTCCTTCCTTCCTTCCACCTTCTTCTTCAGTTTGACCTTGACACAATTCCGAGGTTCTCTGAAGCGTTGATCGCCAGCTCTAAAACCTGGTTTTGAGTCTCGCAATGTGTATTAAGACAATCACTTCATGATAATAAATAAAATAAAGCAATGAAATAAGGCTACGGCAGCGAGAGTGAGTGAACTGAGGATTGAGGGGGAGGGGAGAGGAAGGGGGGATAGTGCAGCAGATTGCTGTAAAAATCGTTCAGATAGTGAAACAAGCATGAAATTTGGCACAAACATTCCTAAGACTACGCTCTCTTAGAAAAGGGCGCTGGCCACCTGAAAATCCAAGATCCGCCATCTATGTTGAGATTCACTGGTTTGGGAGCATCTATTGGATGGAATATGCCAGTTTTTTTTTTTTAAACCTCGACTTTTAGGTTATAAAAATGTTCCATACCACACATTTTATTGAAAACCCTTACTAAATGAATTGTAACCAAGATGGCGTACAAAATGGTTGCCATAAAAGTTTTTTTCTATCCACAGCGCTAGCAGACATAGAGACCAACTGTTTTTATTTAATGGTATATTCATGTGATCAGACAGTTTAACTAATATGCTATTTTCAACTGAAATAGTAATGGTATGGTCACATACAACATTGTGTCTAAGACTGTAACCATAAAAGAAAAGAAGAGAAATACGGACTAAACGCAACCAATCTATGTATAGGTCTCTCAACCTACACCTTTGAAAAATTCGAGGATAAGAAGGTAGGCATAGCATGACACGTTGGATGCTCAAGCTAGATTATCTACTGAAGAGAGGGCAATATTTATCTAGACTTCACATTTGCAAGTGCACAGAGCTGTGCAGGAAGACCCAGCTTGTAGCACTTGCACCTTTCCCGACAGCCTGCTTTGCATCCACATTTGGTAAGCTGTTGGCAACTCTTGGCTAAGGGCGAGTTGGTTGTCCAGAGGACTTGCCATGCTTCACCAGACTTTTGCCATCCCCACTCAGCAGGGTTCTCTGGCTGTGGCTGACACTGGGTGGCCTGCCCCCACACACAACCAGCCTGGTACGCAGCACGCTTGGTGTGTTGGAGGAGAGCTCCCCTGGTTGGTGGAATGGCCTCATATGCCCTTTGTTTTCTGGCAAACATATCAAGTCTAGCCTCATCCACAGTGCCAGCAGTGCTGGATCTTTCATACATAAGTATGACAAACCTCTCCAGGACCTTCAGGTCACTCTCTTCCACTCTGAGAGGGTAGTGACTCAGTTTGGAGAACACAGTGGAGGCCTCTGGAAAGATGTTCCATGTCTGCCAGGCGGTCTTCTTGCCCTTGCTCCGGAAGGCTGACACTGTATCACAGCCTGTGAACGCATGGAAGAAGAGCATGCCATTCACCTTCTCCTGGCCCAGAGAGTTGCACAGGTCATGCACAGCAATCCAGCGCAGGCTCTGGCCTTGGCCAAATGCCACCCATAGCTTCTCTAGCCCTAGATTGTGGAGAGTGGAGAAAGCACTGACTGCAACGACAAGAACATCTGTGTCATTTGCTTTAACCGTGATGGTCTTGGCTCCATGTTCTGTGGCATATTTGGCATGGAGAAAGATGCGGGTGTCAGCTTCCTCATGAGAGCACTTTTCCAGTCCCTGAAGACTAGCCTCATGAGTGCTGAGGACAGCAGACCCTTTCGTGGCAATGACAACATTTGTGGCAGACATCTGGGCAACTTTGTCTGCCAGGAACTGGAACAACTCTGTCTTGTTGGCATCGTGTCTTAGGAAATTGCGCCAGTTGGATGGAATTGTGTTCTTGTCTGTCACCTTGCGCCTTCCTCCTTGACCACGTTGGAGCCTGGTCTCAGCTTTGAGGCTGGATGTATTGTATACATCAAATACAAGATGTGATGATGTGTACAGGGTTCTTTGTTTGAAAGGAAGCTGGTGAGATGTTTGTGAATGTGTCCGGCAATTCAGGCACCGACCTCACTTTCTCAGGTGCAAACTTTAGTTGCTGTCTTTCCTGTCCAGTGTTCTCCTTGGTGGGGTGCTGAAATATGGAGATGCTAGTTCCATGGAAGGAGGTAGTGGCAGTAGTTGCAGATGGGTTGTGGTCGATGTTGTCCATCACTGCAGTGGTGAACAACCCTTTTCGCAGTACTGGGGACAGACCACACCCTCCTCCACATATTTGCTAACTGTGGCATCTCCTAACTGTGCAGAGACCTCCAGTACTCTGTCATAAGAGATACTGAGGCCATACTGATGTAGCATTTCAACCAGGTTTCTCTTCCTGGTTTTGGCATAGACTGAGAGTCCCATGTAGACTGGGAATGGTGTTTCTCTGTCTTTGGAGTGTCTATGAGTTGTTGCTCCCTCTTTGTATCGGGAGTAGCAGTTGAACTGCATGAGCTGTGCAATGGCCTGGTCTGACTTTGATGCTCCAAATCGTAACTGTGACTTGATGTCAGCCCCATGCTCAACCATCCCTACAAACTGGAGCAGGAGAGGAGGCACAGAATTTCGTACACAAGCCTCAGAAAATGTGCCATCAAACCGTGACTGATGATCAAGTATAGACTTTCTGAGAATATTTGCTGCTTTAGCAATGATAACTGCCTCTGAAAGATCAGATGATTGAGCAAGTGCTTTTCCCACATCCTTTTGAAATGCAAGTAATACATCTCTGCCAGATTTATGAGCCTCAAGTTCTGGAATTTCTGCCAGAAGTTTGTCTTTGAGTCTCGTGGAATTTACACTTGGTGACTCTACACCTAATTGTTCCAGACGTTGTTGGTAGAGGTGGCAAATATCTGCCAGCCGAAATGTGACTGGATCATCTGAACAAAGGTTGTTTTCAACAATGTATGTCATCAGTTCTGACAGAACTAGTGGATACACATCTGATTCTGACTCAGTGCTACCTTGGTCTTTCTCAAGGCTCCTCAGGTAGGACCTTTTTCTGTTGTAGAGGGCACAAAGACAGGCATGGTGATACTTAAACTCCTGTGCAATGACATCCCCACCAGTCAACTTAGCAAGGAGCTTGCCATCACTAAGTATCTCTGCACATTCACGCAATTTCAAGTCAAGGCCCTTAGTACTAGCCTGTCTGAGATCAGATGCAGGTGCCACTTTCTCACAGAAAATGCAAACTTCATTGTCATGACTGGTTCGGCGCAGTTTTGCACGACTAGTCTCAGTGTTGCTGGTCTGGTCATTGGATTGTCGCTTTCTTGCACGGTCCAGTTTAGTGTTGTTAAACAACAAGCGACAGTTCACATGGTATTTTGCTGCATTTTTTCCTGAGAGTGGCCTCTATGCCATCACCTTCATCCAGCCTTGCTGGATCCATTATCAGTGGCATTTCATTAATTTCACTGAACATGGGAATGTTCCTTGCCAGCATTGTGTACCCATCATGGTCTAGGACATGATGACTTGGAGGTGATGTCAAGTGCTCACCTCTTTTGTCCTTCTGACAAAGACAACACAAACTCCAGTTTGTTTTTCTACTGCTCAATATTGGATTGGCATCACATTCTGCCATGATTTCACTTTTGATTAAGGCCGAGGGGTTATCCTTTTACCACCTTAAACAAAGCACACATTCCTGTATGGGATTCAACTAGGTTCGGTCTCCCTACACCTAGCCCGATCATTCATCCAGTGCCATTTAAGTCCCGTGTGATCTGTACACCATCCGGGTAAGTACATGAACCATCATGTACAGCCCCCATACCCTTGGCTCGGCTCTCCCGCGCTGGCACATCCTGTCTATTCAGGTGCGGCTATCTAACTATAGCTGGTCTGGGGCTGTTAGAAAGCATTTGGGACACTAAACTAAACTATACTACAACTACTAGTCTAAGACTACAGGATTAGTAAAGCTGGATTAGCTGGCACTGAACCCCATGCTGAGTTACACAGCAGTGATGTCACCAGTGTGCCTGGTTGTGTGCAGACATACACTCTTTTACATTTATTAATTTTCCTTCAAAATTGATGAGTTATTCGAAAGAGATGGCCTCATTAGGATCTAAAACCACAGAAACCAAGATCCATGCTTAAAACGATAATTGTTGAACGGGCATTATTTCTCATTATAATTATTGTTTCTACCTTTTCTTGGCAGCCATATAGCCCCCATATTTAAAGGTAAACTGTACTGGGAAGCTACAGAAACATAATATTCACAAGAAATAGTATGGAAGAGCTTTACCATATTGCTAGAAGCAAATACATGCCATTCTAGTGAAAAATTAGCCAAAATCTGTCGATACTGGCCGCCATCTTGGAATTTGGCCGCCATATTAAATTTTTGCGTGGCCAGCGCCCTTTTCTGATAGAGGGAACTTTAAAGAGCACTTGTGCAAAATTTCATGCTTGTTTCACTATCTGAACGATTCTTATGAAATATGCAATTATCTGCTGCACTAGGAGGAGGAAGGAAAGGGAGAGCGGGTGCTACGAATGTGATAACACTGTCATGTCTGAAACCTGCCTGATACTGAATGACGGAGGGAACAGGTCAGGCAGAGAACAGAGGAACTGAACAGTTTGGGCTTAATATAACCTTATAATCTCTACCGTTTAGCCTCGAACTAATTCATTTGTACTCATTTACCTGTCTTCATTGTGATCCTAGCATTACAAGCGCCAGTCAAGAGCTACACTTTTCAAATACACTGCATGCAGTCACTCTTTGCTCATAACATTCTTACACGCACACACAAACATACATGCTCACACACACATACACACACACACACACACACATATATATATATATATATATATATATATATATATATATATATATATATATATACTATATATATATATATATATATATATATATCTTATCGAATATTCTCCTATTTGTAAGTACCTGCTAAAACAGAAATAATGAAGCTAGACAGAGAGAGCGTTCCGAAAAATCGTCGAGATTAAAGGCGCCCATAAGTGAATCTCCTCGAGGAACGGTCCTGAAGGCTACCTCGGGGGATAATATATCCCCTGGCCACACTCCAGGAGGGGGGGGGGGGCGAAACTCTTCTTAGAGGATTAAATGTCTGATATCCAGTTTTCATTTCCAGCTTTATGTTTTTTCATCCTGCAGTGATTCTTCGAAGATTTTTTTCTCTTGGGTAGTGAGTAGGTTCATTGCTCTAAAAAGATCGTATACAAACTGAAATTACAAGAGGGTATCGAAATAAAATTAAATATAGGTGGGAATTAGAAAAAACTTGCAATATTAAATACTATAGTATGGTCGGCTTTTCCTCTCATACCTGGTTAAGGAATATCTTTGAGAGAGAGAGAGAGAGAGAGAGAGAGAGAGAGAGAGAGAGAGAGAGAGAGAGAGAGAGAGAGAGAGAGAGAGAGAGAGAGAGAGATTGACTAAATGGAGGAATGACGTACATAGGAAAGAAAAATATTATCAGAAACACATTTTTCTTTCATTTTGCTTTTGAAGACGGTAAGGGCAACTCTCTGTCTGTCTGTCTGTCTCTCTCTCCAAGAAAAAAGCAGTATCAAAAACGGATAGTTTCTCTCCATTTAGCCTTTGAAGACGGCAAGTAACATCTCTCTCTCTCTCTCTCTCTCTCTCTCTCTCTCTCTCTCTCTCTCTCTCTCTCTCTCTCTCTCTCTATCGTAGTTAATGAAATGTATTGTTAGATTTTACACCTTTATTAACCCTACAACCAAACATAATCCTGTATTAGAGAGAGATTCTATCTCCACGAAATCAAGAAGCGCGCAAACCCTCAGCAGATATCAAACGAGGTTTGACCTTGACTTAAGAGGCTCAGTGTCACCTTGGTAAAAATAATGATTGGGAATTTGATATACTGTATTACTTGACAAAAATAATTAATGTGAAAATTTTCATAATCTATTACCGTGAGAAAGATACCAATATTACGTTACACACACACCAGAGAAATACCTATCTCTTTTAATGGGCGAGATGGATTCAACGCCCACAGATCGTCTTATCTGAGCAACTTTAAAAAAAAAATTAATCATCTCGAGGAGGTCCTTTAATGGGTAACCTGCTAAGTGCATCAGGATCCATATATCTAATTTTGGAATACTAGAATACTGTTAGTGAACTCACGACCAAACATGGGTGAAAGCACCACCTCCAACTTAGATTAAAAAAAAAAAAAGTGTTTAACAAAGAAAGTGACCGCTATGAATTGTATGGGATTATAACTAATCAAAATCTGTCAGTAACCTATATGAATTATATGGGATTATAACAAATAAAAAATGACAGAAATTACATGGGATTATAACTAATCAAAATCTGTCAGTAACCAATGTGAATTATATGGGATTATAACTAATCAGAATCTGTCAATAGCCTGATGTTTAAGATCGGACAATTAACCATCATTAATTAAGACTGCATGAAGACACTGAGGTCATCCGACAGATGAACAAGTCAGTTAAGGTTGTTTAATGGTCATTAGAGGTTTCCTAAAAAAAAATCTGAAAAAATGCCAAAATAATTAGGAATGGAAAAACACTGGGTTCTTTTTTAATTACTAAATAAATTAACAGATTCGCAAAGAATAAAGAAAAGGGGTAACCACCCCAACGGAATTAATAAAGGACTCACAGTATAATTTCGAAGAAAAATGAGAAATGAAATGGAAAAGCTACAAGAAAAATACAAAACAACCGCCGAGAGTGAAGGAAGGACAGCTTCTTATTCATTACAATGATAAATGAAAACTTAGCAATCAGGTATGACGTGCTTTCTATTTTGCTGAACAAGAATTTCACATAATGTATAATGCCCGTGTAGGTCCCACTTGGACCTCCTGCACGATCGTCCATCTTACCTGGCCCCCAGAAATCGTACCCTGCCGCCATCCACTCCTCACAGAGAACATCTCCGGACACTTTCAACTATATGTACACATTGACAAAAACCACATACACACACATACATAATGTGTGTATACATACATACACATACACACACACACACACATATATATATATATATATATATATATATATATATATATATATATATATATATATATATATATATATATATAAATCATCAACACACAATCACATGTGGAACAGAAATAAATTTCTGACTCACGTCGGGATCGAACCCAGGTCTCTCAGGTGGAAAGCAAGGGCGTTACCCACTGGCCCATACAAGTCTAAAAGAAGTTGGAACCTGAGAGCAACTGCACCCAAGGAATTACCTGGGCAAGCTAACTGCTTGCATACCAGCGAGTTTTCCCCAACTTCCCGACTCAGCAATGACCCAATAGACAATTAGACTTGTATGGCCCAGTGGGTAACGCCCTTGCTTTCCACCTGAGAGACCTGGGTTCGATCCCGACGTGAGTCAGAAATTTATTTCTGTTCCACACGTGATTGTGTGTTGATGATTTCTATCTTATTCACTCAGAAGGGATAATTCGAATGAAATGTTGTCTATTGGGTCATTGCTGAGTCGGGAAGTTGGGGAAAACTCGCTGGTATGCAAGCAGTTAGCTTGCCCAGGTAATTCCTTGGGTGCAGTTGCTCTCAGGTTCCAACTTCTTTTAGACTTGTATGGGCCAGTGGGTAACGCCCTTGCTTTCCACCTGAGAGACCTGGGTTCGATCCCGACGTGAGTCAGAAATTTATTTCTGTTCCACACGTGATTGTGTGTTGATGATTTCTATCTTATTCACTCAGAAGGGATAATTCGAATGAAATGTTGTCTATTGGGTCATTGCTGAGTCGGGAAGTTGGGGAAAACTCGCTGGTATGCAAGCAGTTAGCTTGCCCAGGTAATTCCTTGGGTGCAGTTGCTCTCAGGTTCCAACTTCTTTTAGACTCGAATGGCCCAGTGGGTAACGCCCTTGCTTTCCACCTGAGAGACCTGGGTTCGATCCCGACGTGAGTCAGAAATTTATATTATATATATATATATATATATATATATATATATATATATATATATATATATATATATATATATATATATATATATATATTGTTATGATATACATTCCTCCCTTCTATTTAGCTGCTATCTAGCTAACTTATAGGGAGAATTATAATTTCAGTTATCTTATAGCTGGCACCAATATGGCGGAACTCAGTTGTTTTTCACTCATATGGACAGAGAACACATGCTTCCACGGCCTACAGGAAATGCCCAAGCAGGGTAGACAATGGGTCTCCCTCTTAAAAACCCCCCTGCTACCAGAACACACCTAGATTCCCCCCCGCCCCCTTAAAGATTGTACGATGCGGGAACAACATCCAAACCCCCGTCTCCCCCCATCGCTTGAGACGGGGTAGCAATTAGTGTTCAGGAAGCCCAATAGGCGTATCGAACTTAGGGGATGCGGTAGGATTTTATTCTGTAAGGCTTTAGTCCTAAGGTCTCCTTTTCTCTGTGATTTTGCTGGCGTATGACTCCTTGCAGGTACGCTGGCCAGAACCGAGATACCCCCCAACGACGCCATGTTGGGGAAAACAGAAGTCACTCCTTGGTCTGATCTCATCTGCACTGGACGTGCGACATTTTCTCTGCTCCGCTGGTGTGACGATCGTCGACGGACAGCCAAACCGATTGTTAGGCGCCAACAATAGTCATAAAAGGAGGGACACGTGGCACAATCGCAATTTTCCATACCCCACCTGCCACCACAATTCCTGGTCGTAGTTCAGAGAAGTTTCCGTTGTGGCCAACTGTTCTTATGAAGTATTCCTCCATCCTGGAACACCATCATTTGCCTTACTATTTCACGTAATCAGGGCAGACTGAATGGGATTATTATCATTGAACTGATTATTGCAGATTGGCCCCATTTTTTATCCACTTGCTTGTTGCCAATTCATGTCATTATTGTTACTGTGCCCTATTCTGAATCTGCCCCTCAGTGATTATGTTGTATTGTGACTAAATGTTAATTTGCACTGTTGATTTGCTAAGTTTCTATAAATAAATCACTGTAAATTGGCAAAAGAATTCTAAATTCCAATATGGCGACCTTCCACCTTAAATTATAACTCCAGGAAAATTCTGAGGTAAGTCTTCAATTAAATCCCCTTTTGTTTACAAACTGGACTCCCTTGGTTTCGTGGCAGCATCAATTATAATTTTGTTTTTAAATTCTTATCAAACCAAGTCCAGTCTGTAACAGTGATGACCAAATGCCAGGATATAGTCGAATAGCTAAATTAGCTTCGCTGTTAAGCTAGACTAGAAAAACCAGGAATATATAAAATCGATTATCTTATTCACGATAACCATTTCATTTTAAAAAAGCACAGGAAGCGATCGTAGCTGACGTCTTTTGGTAAACAGTGTGTGTGCATGTCCTATTATTAAGGAAATAAGAGTTATATTAATATTTCTGTTAACCCTTAAACGCCTAATGGATGTACCATATGTCGACTAAAATTGTCTGTTGGATGTCAAGTGGACGTACCATACGTCGACTAAAAATGCTTTTTTTAAATATTCGCGGAAAAATAATTATAGGCCTAGTTTGCGGAAGATTTCAAATCACGCGTCTTGAGGGATGCTGGGAGTTCACGGATCAAGCTGTTGTTTTGTTTATAAGCATTACCCAGACGCGCATGCGCGAATTCCCTCCTTCTCGTACCAGACAGCATCAGCGCCGCATCATCCGAGAGCGATTTTTTGACGCATCCGTGTTTTGCATTACTTTGGCGAGTGTTCGCGTATTTGTGAGGCAACAGGATGTTTGCAGAGATGTCTCAAAGCCGTCAGGACCGTGAAAGGCGCATACTGCCTGTCGGTAGTGAGCGTGTGAGACGAGTTTTAGACTGGGATGCTGGAGAAGGACCCAGCAGCCAAGGTGACCCAGCTTCTCAGCGCCGTGTTGTGCGCCCACGTGTGACCGAAGGCGACCAAGGACCACATCCCGTGCCTTTTACGACCCCTAGGAAGCATCGGGGTGTCCTGAGGGGCATCCGAAAGCATTTGGGAGGCCTCCAACAAAAGGACATTGACGAATACTTGTCAGAGCTCGATCGAGAGCAGGTGGGAAGTCCTGATTTCGGTGGCAGTTGGTCATCCAGTGATGAGGACATCACGCCCGATGTCAGTGATGACGAGTATTTGGCCCCAATGTCCGTACGGGAGCCACAGGAGGAAAGTGATTTAGAGTTCAGTGGTTTTAGTGCGTATGAGGGAGAGTCTGAGGAGGAGGAGGAGGAGGCCCTGATTGTGGCTGGTGGGGACGAGACCGAAAGTGATGGCGAAAGTGAGGGAGACGGACCAGCTGGGAGTGTGGGAGTGCGAAGACGTGCCCGTGCATGTGCGCGTGCGCGAGCACAGGCCCGTAGAAGGTCGCAACGTCGCGGCAGCTCGGGTGAAGGCCGTTTGTCCGAAAGTGATGAGGGGTGCTTGGAGGACCCCCACCCCACCTAACATGCACCCATTCACGGCAGTACCTGGACTGACCGTCCCTGCGCCTCTCACTACACTGGGGTTCATTCAGCTCTTCCTGACGTGGGAATTGCTGGAATCCTGGTTGCGGAGACGGCAGATTACGCTCGGTACTGCCGTGAGGAACTGCAGACGACGTTGTCGTATCGCTGGCAGGGCTGCAATCTCACGGACATGGCGCATTTTTTGGGGCTCCACATTTTTTTGGGAATGATGCCTGCTGCCGACGTCAGGCAATATTGGAGGCGGAATTTTTTTTTAAGCACGCCCAAGGTGCCCGGCATTATGCCCCGTGATAGTTTCCTGGCGATGGACAGGTATTTCAACGCCTTCAACCGAAGGGCCATACCCCGGAATAACCCCGACCGCCTTATCTTAGTCCGCCCAGTGTTGGAGTACATTCGTGAACGGTGCCAGTTTCTCATGGTTCCTTCCAAGAACCTTTCTTTGGATGAGGGGATGATGCCATACAAAGGGCGTCTAAGTATAAAAGTGTACAACCCCAAGAAGCCAAAGAAATATGGTGTAAAGTTATTTTTCATTACGGAAGCCAACACTGGATACGCCGTGGACTTCTCGGTGTATTCTGGGGTCTTCTCCACGCTGCGTGACACTGTCTTCGGTCTTGTGGATCGTTTCCGTAACCAGGGATACCACCTGTTTATGGATAATTATTATAACTCGGTATCCCTGGCCCAGGAACTGTATGAAGCAGGTGTGCACGTCAGTGGTACCCTTCGGTTGGTGCTTGGGGCCCCGAATGTCCTCAAGAGGTTTGCTAGCCACCCGTAACATCTGGCAAGAGGAGAGACAGAGTGGCGGCGGAAGGGAGATGTCTTCGTCATCTGTTGGAAGGGGGTCCGACTTGTGCCCATGATTACGACGAGTCATGAGCCCATCCAAGAAGAGATCATTCAGCGGAAGAAGACACGTCGGCAGGGCCGAGTTACGTATGAGGAGTTTCGTGTCCAACGCCCTACTGTCATCGGGCACTACAACAGGCACATGGGAGGAGTTGATCTCTTTGATCAACTCATCCAGTATTATCCCTTCGCCAGGAGAACCAGGAGGTGGACACAGAAGCTCGTCAAAAACCTCCTTCAGTTGGCCCTCCAGAATGCCTACATCCTTTACTGTGGGTACAATTCTGACACTCGGAGGTTGACCCACATCCAGTTTCTTGAGGCGGCTGGGAATGCCCTCATAAACTTCAACCCAGAGGAGTGGCCTTCCAACACCGCCCCCCTGCCCCGAGCTCCAGCTCTGCCCTGAGAGGAAAGGGCAGATGTTGCTAGGAGGGCCAGCCTCGGTCTTCCTGCTCCTGCCGACGCCGCCCCTGCTGCCGCCGCCCTTGATGATGCCGCCGCCGTTGATGATGCCGCCGCCCTGGATGATGCCGCCGCCCTGGATGATGCCACCGCCCTCCCTCACATTCCAGTGTCCCGTCGGGTAGTCGACCCTGTGTGTCGGCTGCAGGCAGGAGATCACACACTGGAGCTCCTAGAAGGGCATAAACAGAAACGGTGCCGGGTGTGCCATATGAATGGCAGAAGGAGAGACACCCGGTACGTCTGTCGCACCTGCAAGGTAGCACTTTGCAGGTTCGAGGAGTGTAACCGCAAGTACCACACTGCGGTTATATATTGGAGTGCGCCTACCCGAGCGACACCGGAGGGCGCAGCGGGCCGCCGAAGTGCGGCCCATCCGCAGTAAGGGCGCGCGTCTCCCTCCTCCGCCTGTGCCTCGTCATGTCGAGAGGAAAAAAATGCAAGACTCTTCAATGGAGGAGGGAGAAAACAAGAACAGAACGAAGAGTCAGGATTACGAGTGAGTATTCTGCATTGAATTTATTTTTAGTTTTATATTTATTACAAGTTTTTATATATCTGAATTTATTGGTGTTTTGTATATTATTTCGTTTTATGCAAAAACAAAGTTTTTCACAAGCATTCCTTTTAGTTATGTATCCGTACCAAAGTAAAAAACTATATAATATTATATATATGTGTAGGTATGAATGTACATATATATATATATATGTATTGTATATATATATATATATATATATATATATATATATATATATATATATATATATATATATATTTATATTTTTTTTTTTTTTTTTTTATTTGGGTCTTTTTTGGGTAAGCAAAAAATCTAATATTCTGGTGATATTCAATCCTTTACCTTCATTTTGCAACAAACGGAAAGTCTCTAGCACAATATTTCGATTTATGGTGAATTTTTGAAAAAACTTTTCCTTCGCTCGCGCGCGCGGAAATCCACTGAAAATGTCAGCATTTCTTGAGTCATCTTGTCGTAATTTTTTCGCCGTTTTATATTATTCGTTACATAAAGTGTTATACGTAAAAATGTGCGCAATTGCATGTAGAATACAACAAAAAATAAATCATTCTTTTAGCTCTTAACTGTTTTCAAATATTTTCATTTAAATCACGATAACTGACAAAATTTTAACATTCGGTCAACTTTGACGCGACCGAAATGCTCGAAAAACGCAATCGTAGGCCAAACTTTTTACATTCTAGTAACAATCAATCATTTACCTTTATTCTGCAACAAACGGAAAGTCTCTAGCACAATATTTCGATTTATGGTGAATTTTTGAAAAAAACTTTTTCCTTCGCTCCGCGCGCGCAAACTCCGCTGAAAATCCTAGCATTTCTTGAGTCACATTGTCGTAATTTTTTCGCCGTTTTATATTATTCGTTACATAAAGTGTTATACATCAAAATGTGCGCAATTCCATGTAAAATACAACAAAAAATAAATCATGCTTTTAGCTTTTACCATTTTTGAAATATTTTCATATTAATAACGATAAATAGAAAAAAATCAACCCTCAGTCAACTTTAACTCGATCGAAATGGTCAAAAAATGCAATTGTAAGCTAAAAAAAAACTTACAGTCTAGTAATATTCAATCAATTTACTTCATTTTGAAACAATTGGAAAGTCTCTAGCACAATATTTCGATTTATGGTGAATTTTTTAAAAAAACTTTTTTTTACGTCCGCGCGTTACGAATTCATGCATCATTTTGTGATAATATTTTCTCTGTGTTGCTTTAATCGTTTTACAATCTGTTATATACCAAAATCATTGCAATTTAGTGTACAATACAACTAAAAAAATTAACTCATTAGCTTTAACCGTTTTGCTTACAGCGCGATTTGTATACAATTATATACGAGTTTTTTTTTTTCGCTGACATATATTCCAATATTTATATATGATAATGATATTTTTTTTATTTCTGATGGTTGCATACTAAACTTCAGGCAATGAGAAAAAAAGGAGCCAAAAATGAACTCTTAATCTTAAAATCTAAGCGTGCTGTGATTTTTTTAAAAAAACTTTTTTTCCGCTTCGGCGCTACCTCCCGAACGCCGCCGGCATACGGGAAACGTTTTTGTAAATAGGGATTCGGCGTTTAAGGGTTAAAAAACGCAACAACTCTGTAGCATTAAAAGCGTTCATAACAAGGGAACGCATAGGGTTCTTATATTTTAACGAGACACAGAAAAAGGCACGAAATGTTCGCCCCGCAAAATTTCTAGAGTGTAGGACGAAAGTGTCGGAGTTGTCGACGAGTACTTAGGATTTAGGAAGTGGTAGCTAGGGAATTTTGCATGTGTGAGCTAGGACCAGTAACTAGGTTATTTCAGAATAGTTACGGCAAAGAAAATGTACATTTCTTGGTCAGTGATAAATTTTGAAATAACGATTAGTTTACGGGAATCCGTATAGCGATATCTGGCATTTATACGGCCAGCCAGAAACAGTTGTATTGAAAGCGCGCATGTGTCAACCTGTCCCAGTGTTGGAAGGAAAACAGTTCCCAGCGTAGTTATTTAACACCCCGTGCATATTAAAGTATTAACGTAAAGTAAAGACAGTGCTGACATTCGAAGTTAAATAATTCATTTCGCATTTTAAAACCCACATTTAGCAAGAAAGTGCAGTCTGTTTTTGTTTTCTTCCTTTTTCGCCATCCATCCAATTCCAAGTTCGTCTCCTCGATCAGCTGCTTCCCGTGCATATTCGTTCCCACAACGTTCGTTCAAGGAACAAACCTCCTCCTTGTGTGCTTAACGAAAATCGAGAAACGTCGTGAAACAATTTGAAACACCCTCGGGTACCATACTAAGTTTTCTGAGAGCAAGCAGTAGCCATTCCCTGATATATTTAACTTAACGTACTTTCACAACTATAATTTAATTTTCGCTTAAGCATAAAATAAAAGGGATTATAATTTCATAACAAATACGTGCCATTACATATTGCTCACTGAGAGAGAGAAAACCTTTTCTTTTTTTCTTCCTCTTCTCTCGCCTCTTGCATTAGTGCATTTTTTTTTCTCACGGGACAAACGTAATTTACTTATGAGTTTGGGGATCAACTCATAAATTATAAAAGGCAGATACAAAGAATTAGATTAACAACAAAACCTGAAATTTCAAATTTCTAACCCATTTAAAATTTTATCATATACTCAGTGCGAAATTTCTGCACGCTTGTGCTTAGCGGATCACTCAAGCAAACTAGCTTTTTCTTTCCAAGTGCTTCAACCCAGACCATTTAGCGTGCACTATAAAGTGCATATATATTATATCTTGTTACGTGTTCCAAATGATGTACAGGAGTGGGTATATTTTATCTCAGACTTGCGTGTTGCAAGTGCTAAACCATTGCACATTGAGTGCTTACCTCGTAGCCCATCTGTCCTCATGTCAGGCAGCGCCCACTAGTTCTCATAACTAGCTACCCACTCGTGCCACATCCAGTTCCATTTCTCTCAGTGCCACTAATCTGCAGCACTGCTAAGCACCCAATCACTGAAGCACTTATCTTTCTCCTTTCACTTTCCTATCTCTTTCCTTCTGTTGGAGTCTCTCATTTTCCTTTCTACTCCCTACTCACCTTCTGCTCAGGCAGAGTACCTCACCTTCAGTGCCAATTCATGCACTGACATTTTGCATTGCTCCACGGAGCGCACCGGCACCACAGTGCCACCCAACCAAAGCAACCTCTTATACGTCATTGCACCTGTATTGAAAAAACGGGGTGCCATACAACCGGTGTTTCTGCCCATAAGGACTGCAGCTCCTTCAGGAGCACCTCATTAACAGTGCATCCGCCCATAAGGACCATAGAACCTTCAGGAGCACTCCATTTGTTAGCGTATCCGCCCATAAGGACTTAGACTTCCTTCAGGAATGTTTTCCTCTAGTGTGACCCTCGCAAGGCACACTCCTCCACCGTGCCACCTCATTCAAAGGTGCCACTCATTGAAGTGCCACTAGTCTAAGGACACTTCCTCATCGTCACAAACCTCTTCCTCCGGGAACACCCACGTAACTCACTCAGCACCCCTTCCCATCAGTAACATGTCAAACGAGGAGCACCAATACTTCAGGAATATAGGGAAGGAGGACGGTCTTTCCGGCCAGGCCCTTCAAAGCTTTGTAAAGGAACAGATCGCTGAGAAGAGAAAGTATGAAGAAGAACAAAGGCAGCAAGAAGCAGAAAGAGAAGAGCGGAGAAGACAGCAAGAAGAAGAAAGAGAAGAAAGACGAAGACAGCAGGAACTAGCACTCTTAGACAAGGAGCTCGAGTTAGAGAGAGCCAAGAAAGTGCAGAAGCTTTAGCAGCACAACAAGCCTCCAGCCTCACCCCATTTGCACCAAATACCTCCCTCGCGACAGTCAATGACCTCGTTGGCAAATGGACCGAAGATGAGCCAGAACAATGGCTCGAAGAGATCGAATTCCTCTTCGAGACCTGTGACGTTAGCCTGGCTGAGTGGGCCTTACTGCTTACCAAGCACCTGGACGGTAAGGCTAAGGCCACCCACCGAGCATTGGAAAGAGATCGAGGAGACATGGATGCCGTCCGTGAGGCCATTGCTAGGGCGTATGAGATTATTCCTGAGAGGTGGAGACAACGATTCCGAGGTATGGCCAAGGACGCGGGCTGGTCCTGGACGGAATGGGCCTGTCACAATACTCGGGCTGGGACCCGCTGGTTCGAATCCCTGCGCTGCAACACCTTCGAGGATGTGTTCAACCGGACCATGCTGGAGGATCTCTTCCAGTGTGCGCCCAGGCCTCTGGCTGTGTATCTTAATGATAAGCAGCCAGCCACCCTCAAGGAAGCCTGCCGCTTAGCTGATGCCCGGGAGACATACAACCCTTCCCATGGCACTTTGCAGCGCAAAATAGTACCACCCAGACACCTCTCAGGCCTCAATTGCTCGCGGAACGGCCCGCCTAACAAACCTCCGTGTCCCATCTGTAAAAGGTATGGCCATGCCGAAGCCGATTGCCGCTATAAGGATGGCAAACAGCAGGGCAACAACTCTCAGCAGCCTACCAGCAACCATCAGTCCTCCTCTCCGCCTAATTTAACACCGGCTTCCCAGCATACCGTCACTGCCGGGAGATCAACATATCACCGGGACCCCTGCCGAGACTGTGGAGCTTCAGGACACTCTTCTGCTGGGTATCCTGCATGCCCAAAACATGTGGTCACACCCAGGCACGTGAACATGATCAGTGCCACCGCCTCCTTAGCTGAGCCGCCGGAGAGAACTCACCCTGAGAGGGTCTGGACACAGTCCGTCTCAGTGGCTTCTCTGGACGGTTCCAGCCCCCCAGTGCACTTGCCAACTACTGCCAACACTGGCTCAGACATTAGTCTGATCGATCGGGCCCAGGTGCCCGCCAGTGCCACGGTAGAGGAGCACATCAAGTGGACCGTGACCTGGGTGGACAAACAGTCCCTGACCGTCCCCACAGTTGAACTCAGGGTGATTACCCCTTGGAGCGATAAGGTGCATCGTCTTGGCGTTGTCAAGCGTATTAGGCACGGAGTGGAGTTCCTGCTTGGTCGAGACATCCTCTGGGGATGTCCCACCCCCACACCACTCTGTTGCCTGACTACTTCCGCCAGCACCTCCAGCACCACATCTTCAGATAGGGACACAGCCTTTGTGACAGCTGTGCCCCCATCCGCCGATACTAATCCATCGCATTCACCTGCTAGGCCTAGTCTGCGGGTCTTGCGCCGGGACGGCCACCAAAAAACTACTCCCTCACCACAAGGGGACCGAACTAATTACCGCTGCAGGCCCTGCAACGTAAGGGGTCACTCTGAGAGATGGGCAAAGTGCCCCAGTAGGCTAGCCACAGCGGCCAACTCCACTAAACTAAGAGGCCCAGTCCTCCCATTAAGACAGGAATCGCTGTCCAACCTCATGCCAGGGACTCCGAGGGGTCTCGATCCCCCGGGTCCCCCTTCAGCTTTGTCTGACATTACTTCACTGCCAGTGCCCCTTGCCAGCACTGGTCAGTGCCAAGCTCCATCCATCTTGGAGGGATGCTCCCTGCCAAGTGCACTTCCCGAGCCGGGCCCTGAGTCAGCGCCAGTTCCGGGCCCCAAACATGACTTGGATCCTCCTACGGGAGATCCCCCAAATCTCACCGCTGTGATCATTGCACAGTGCTAACCTCCGACCCCTGACGTTTCTTCTTCCCACACTCTTCCACCTGCTGAGGACGACCCTCTGGCAAGCCTGGATGTTACCTCTTTTCTGGTCGACCAGGAACTGTCCGGCCAGGATGCAGACGCTGGTTCCCTTCCCACGACGGTTGTTGCAGCAGCCGAAGTAGGAGGCCAGCCCGTAGCCCGTGAGGCTGCCCCTGATCCTGCTCCTGACGGCACTCCTGGCCATTCTTCAGAGTCAGTACCCTCATCGTCCCCTAGGAATGGCCTAGCCAGACCCTGGAGGTCCCCGAAGAAGAAGAAGGGGCGGAAGAAATTTACCTCGTGAGTCAGAGCCATAAGCTGTCTTGGCACTCGTGCCCGTTGGCACAGTGCTGCTTCCATCTCAGAGCGATCCTGGCACCTGCCCAGAGAGGGTAGCCTGTGTGACCTCTGAGCCCGTAGCATTAACCATTAACCACTTAGGCCTTTGTAATACTAACCCTTTTCCAACTAACCTCCTTCTAACACACTCTAGACTCAAACTGATATATTACTTAACCATACCTTGTGAATTACCCTTCAGGTTAAGCAAGTTTCAATTTGTTGCGTGTTAATCGTAAAGCATAGTGCCGATCATAACTCATTACGTGCCATTCTTTAGTGCAAGTTCGTGCAGTGCCCGAGTCGTGGGGATAGTAGGTTAGGTTAGGTTAAGTGTTTACAGTGTGCATTTGTCTAGGCGTAGATTTATCCCGTCATCCTAGCCAGTTAGTAGAAGTATCTATATCCTTAGGTAGGTTAGGCCTGTAAATTAGCCAATTCAGAACCCTTCTTCGCAGTTAGGTAGGTTCCTTTAGATGTGCAGAGCCACAATCCACCTTATGTAGGGTCACGGGCCAGTCGGGAGGAATTAGCTAAGACCCTCACACCTGAAAGGGTGTGAAGGGCCTTTTTTAAGGGGGGACCTGTTTAGCTGCTATCTAGCTAACTTATAGGGAGAATTATAATTTCAGTTAGCTTATAGCTGGCACCAATATGGCGAAACTCAGTTGTTTTTCACTCATATGGACAGAGAACGCATGCTCCCACGGCCTACAGGAAATGCCCAAGCAGGGTAGACAATGGGTCTCCCTCTTCAAAACCCCCCTGCTACCAGAACACACCTAGATTCCCCCCCCCCCCCTTAAAGATCGTACGATGCGGGAACAACACCCAAACCCCCGTCTCCCCCCATCGCCTGAGACGGGGTAGCAATTAGTGTTCAGGAAGCCCAACAGGCGTATCAAACTTAGGGGATGTGGTAGGATTTTATTCTGTAAGGCTTTAGTCCTAAGGTCTCCTTTTCTCTGTGATTTTGCTGGTGTATGACTCCTTGCAGGTACGCTGGCCAGAACCGAGATACCTCCCCAACGACGCCATGTTGGGGAAAACAGAAGTCACTCCTTGGTCTGATCTCATCTGCACTGGACGTGCGACATTTTCTCTGCTCCGCTGGTGTGACAATCATCGACGGACAGCGAAACCAATTGTTAGGCTCCAACAATAGTCATAAAAGGAGGGACACGTGGCACAATCGCAATTCCATGCTTCCATACCCACCTGCCACCACAATTCCTGGTCGTAGTTCAGAGAAGTTTCCATTGTGGCCAACTGTTCTTATGAAGTATTCCTCCATCCTGGAACACCATCATTTGCCTTACTATTTCACGTAATCAGGGCTTGCTTGTTGCCAATTCATGTCATTATTGTTACTGTGCCCTATTCTGAATCTGCCCCTCAGGGATTATGTTGTATTGTGACTAAATGTTGATTTGCACTGTTGATTTGCTAAGTTTCTATAAATAAATCACTGTAAATTGGCACAAGAATTCTAAATTCCAATATGGCGACCTTCCACCTTAAATTATAACTCCAGGAAAATTCTGAGGTAAGTCTTCAATTAAATCCCCTTTTGTTTACAAACTGGACTCCCTTGGTTTCGTGGCAGCATCAATTATAATTTTGTGTTTAAATTCTTATCAAACCAAGTCCAGTCTGTAATAATATATATATATATATATATATATATATATATATATATATATATATATATATATATATATATATATATATATATATATATATATATATATATATATATATATATATATATATATATATATATATATATATATATATATATATATATATATATATATATATATATATATATATATATATATATATATATATATATATATATATATATATATATATATATATGGCAAAAAGAATGTCACACGGTTTTGAAGCCTTAAGGAATTTGAAACACGGATTACAGATACAAACAGAGAGAGAGAGAGAGAGAGAGAGAGAGAGAGAGAGAGAGAGAGAGAGAGAGAGAGAGAGAGAGAGAATATAAATCTCTTTCCGTCGCGGTGATTTGCTGTACAGGACTAGGGCGAATAACTACACTTAACAGAATTTTTTCCCCAGCTACAAAACAGAGGGATTTCAATAATTTTTATTTTTTATAGTCCCATGTTTGAAAAGAGTCAGAAAATAAATATCTTTAAATAATATGAAGTGACTGCGACTTGACGTCAATGTCTGTTTTATTAAGAGGTGACCAGAATCTGATGCATTTATTTGTTTTAGGAGGAGGGGGGTGGGGAGCAGGCGGTAGGGGAAGGGATCAGATACTTTTGTATTCAGCAAAGGTCAAATTTCAAGTGACTCTAGAAACTTTTCCTTGAAGTCAAATCTGATGAATGATTCACCCAAATGCTATAACGTTTTTAACTGTGATGCGTAATAGTATACATTTTGCAGAAGATATTTATATTACAGGTTAAATATAAGTGGTGACCAGGAAAAAAAATAAACCATCTACCCAGTCGCGAAAATTAATAACAAACAAACAACTGCAATATTCATTTATTGTAAATTTATTTTATGAAAAAAATAGTATTTCAGTTAATGAATAATAAGATTCCGTTATTTTGTCTGTTGCTTTTGTTGATTTAGAAAAAAAAACTGGAAAGTATTGATTGCATCATTATGGCAGCCCCGTGTGAGATGTAAATTTAATTAAAATTATTCCTACACGAAGCAGATGCAAAGTTCATGTTGGTGAGCATTTTCAGTAATTATCGGTGTGCTACAAAGGGATGTTGTTTCACTTTTGCTGTTCTGTTCGCCCTTCTCTAAGGCTTCATCATAGACAGGATAGTTGGAGTTCGAATAGACCTCGATCAGAGAAACAATGGGAAAATGACAGACTTTTAATATGCAGATGAAGCTATCTTAATCAGCAAAAGCAACATAAAAATTATGAAACGACCGGAATAGAATGCGTCTAATGACGTTTACAGAGATGAGAATGAAAATAAACCTAAGAACGATCGGTACTGCCACACGAACGCCCATCATCGAGTGACAAAGAAACTATATCTAAAAGATTTTTTCGACTTGAAAATAAATCTTTTAGAAATATATTAGGAGTCAGACAGCAGAAGGGAAATACGGACGTTTGCCGTGCAGATGAGGTAATAATAAAAGGAAGATGGAGAAGGTCTGAACATATCCTTCGCACAACCATCAGAAAGTAATGATAGTGTCAACTAGGATCTTGCGGCCGTCAGAATGGAAACACAGGAATGACAAGTCTTTTGTTCTTTCCTTTATATATATATATATATATATATATATATATATATATATATATATATATATATATATATATATATATATATATATATATATATTACGATTTCGCCTCTCGAGATCGACAGGTTCTTAAAAAAAAAGCAATTGGGCTGTAATGACTGACGAGAGGTGACAAACAAAGGGGGGAGGAGTAGAACAAAGCCAAAAAGTTACCTTAATATTAATTTATTTACAAAAATTTACAAGAGAGTCAGGTCCAGGAGAGAGAAAAAAAATTAAAATGATCGAAAATAAATAACAGAGGCAGCAAGGTAAAATTTACGTAATTAAATTTTACATAAATCAATTTAACAAATCAGGAGCAGCAACATACAAAAAAAAAAAAAGTAGGCAGCATAATAAATAATTAAAATCAACACTGAAGCGGCATAAAGATACATAGAGCAAAACGGGAACACTTCCTCAAACAATGAGGGCCACGATCCAATTCCGGACAACTTCGACAGAGCCGACACGACAACCATCTCGTCCTTGGAAACAATATGGACGTCCTCCTCGAACACTGGACGATCAAGACAGAGTTGATACAACAACCATCCGGCTGCTCTGCTGCCAAGACTGCCTCTCTGCCGCTCTGAACCTGACTGGTCGTTCTGCCCTCCAGGACCTGACTTGTTGCTGCTACCTTGGACCCGATTGGCGAAGTCTGACACCATCCACCACACGTTAACTCGCCAGCAAGAAAAACAAACACAAAGGGGGCAACAACCCACCAAGGGAACAATCGGCAAACGATATATATATATATAAATATAATATATATATATATATATATATATATATATATATATATATATATATATATATATATATATATATATATATATATATATATATATATATATATATATATATATATATATATATATATATATATATATTTTTTTATATATATATATACGTGTATGCATATGAAGACTAAGCAGACCATGAACTACTACTGAAATGGGGTATGTAAATGAATAATTTTAGCAAGAAAAAAAAAAAAAAAAAACTTCGAGTACTCGGCAGTTTACGGAAAACAACAGGATAAAATAAAAGACCCCTACACAAATAGTTATTACAAGACCGCAGCTCGTGTGTTTTCTGTCGGAGTAAAAGAGCGCAGGTGGAAGCAAGGTCTAAAGAATACCAGGTCAGACCACTTCCGACCAAAATAAGGACAACTCGTGCATGACGTCACAAGGCTGCATCTGGCCGAGGTTCAGGTAAAAAAATGTCATCAGTCAGTATTTGACTTCACCAGAGTGAAGAACAAGGAAGCTCTCTTAGGCCGGATTAAGGCTGGTCACTGGTCATTCCTTTTAATCTCGACGCATGACGTCACAAGGCTGCATCTGGCCGAGGTTCAAGTAAAAAAATGTCATCAGTCAGTATTTGACTTCACCAGAGTGAAGAACAAGGAAGCTCTCTTAGACCGGATTAAGGCTGGTCACTGGTCAATCCTTTTAATCTCGACGCATGATGTCACAAGGCTGCATCTGGCCGAGGTTCAAGTAAAAATGTCATCAGTCAGTATTTGACTTCACCAGAGTGAAGAACAAGGAAGCTCTCTTTGGCCGGATTAAGGCTGGTCACTGGTCAATCCTTTTAATCTCGACGCATGACGTCACAAGGCTGCATCTGGCCGAGGTTCAAGTAAAAAATGTCATCAGTCAGTATTTGACTTCACCAGAGTGAAGAACAAGGAAGCTCTCTTAGGCGGATTAAGGCTGGTCACTGGTCATTCCTTTTAATCTCGACGCATGATGTCACAAGGCTGCATCTGGCCGAGGTTCAAGTAAAAAATGTCATCAGTCAGTATTTGACTTCACCAGAGTGAAGAACAAGGAAGCTCTCTTAGACCGGATTAAGGCTGGTCACTGGTCAATCCTTTTAATCTCGACGCATGACGTCACAAGGCTGCATCTGGCCGAGGTTCAAGTAAAAAAATGTCATCAGTCAGTATTTGACTTCACCAGAGTGAAGAACAAGGAAGCTCTCTTAGGCCGGATTAAGGCTGGTCACTGGTCAATCCTTTTAATCTCGACGCATGACGTCACAAGGCTGCATCTGGCCGAGGTTCAAGTAAAAAAATGTCATCAGTCAGTATTTGACTTCACCAGAGTGAAGAACAAGGAAGCTCTCTTAGGCCGGATTAAGGCTGGTCACTGGTCAATCCTTTTAATCTCGACGCATGACGTCACAAGGCTGCATCTGGCCGAGGTTCAAGTAAAAAAATGTCATCAGTCAGTATTTGACTTCACCAGAGTGAAGAACAAGGAAGTTCTCTTAGGCCGGATTAAGGCTGGTCACTGGTCAATCCTTTTAATCTCGACGCATGACGTCACAAGGCTGCATCTGGCCGAGGTTCAAGTAAAAAAATGTCATCAGTCAGTATTTGACTTCACCAGAGTGAAGAACAAGGGAGCTCTCTTAGGCCGGATTAAGGCTGGTCACTGGTCAATCCTTTTAATCTCGACGCATGACGTCACAAGGCTGCATCTGGCCGAGGTTCAAGTAAAAAATGTCATCAGTCAGTATTTGACTTCACCAGAGTGAAGAACAAGGAAGCTCTCTTAGGCCGGATTAAGGCTGGTCACTGGTCAATCCTTTTAATCTCGACGCATGACGTCACAAGGCTGCATCTGGCCGAGGTTCAAGTAAAAAAATGTCATCAGTCAGTATTTGACTTCACCAGAGTGAAGAACAAGGAAGCTCTCTTAGGCCGGATTAAGGCTGGTCACTGGTCAATCCTTTTAATCTCGACACATGACGTCACAAGGCTGCATCTGGCCGAGGTTCAGGTAAAAAAATGTCATCAGTCAGTATTTGACTTCACCAGAGTGAAGAACAAGGAAGCTCTCTTAGGCCGGATTAAGGCTGGTCACTGGTCAATCCTTTTAATCTCGACGGCCCGACCGAGACCATGGCTACTTGTTCTGTATACGGATGCAGATCTAGTCAGAAGCGAAAGGAAGATCCAAAAATAAAATTTCATCGTTTTCCTAAAGATCATGAGGTGCAACAGAAGTGGCTGCAGCTTTGCAATACCACTGTTAATATTCAAAACGCAAGAGTCTGTAGCCTGCCTATAAGAGACATCTGAAGTACGAGCTCCTTCAGCTGGAAATTCCAAGAAATGCAAATTTACTGCAAGATGGTGCTGTTCCTACTCTCAATCTACCGACATTGAATGGTAAGCCTTGAATCTAACAAAGTTTAATTCTTATTAAATTACATCAGTTACACGAATATCTACAAATCATCGCAACCCTGATTATTATATTATTATTAATTATAGTGTATTTGTAGTATTAATATGAGAGCATTTATGGTATCTTCAAAATAAACTGTTCAGTCTACAATAATGAAATTATTTTACAGTGAATGCTGCATTTGAACGAAAGGAGAAGGGAACTGAAAATAAGGGCAAGGATTTTCCTGTGGAAACTTATGCAAGTTATCCCCTAGAAAACCAGACCAGTTTGCAGGCTGAGACCTTCAAAGAGAAAATTCTTCGTATTGAAGATGTGCAAAAGGAACTGGAGGCTGTCAAAAAGCACAGAGATGCTTTGCTAGAAGGAAAAGAAGAATGGAAGAAAGAGAGGATTCTTCTCAAGAAAGAGATACAAAGTTTGGTAGCCAAGATAAGTTTTGCTTTAAGTAAATTCTTCAGTGAGTCACAAATCGAATATTTGTTAAATGGGACCCCTATACATCGTTGGTCTGGTGATGATATTAGAAATGCTATTACCTTGCGTAGTTTAAGCCCCAAAGCCTATAAATATATGGGAAGTATGTAGATTACCATATCCCTCTAAAACAACATTAAATCGATGGTTGTCAAAAATTGATGTAGAGCCAGGTATATTGTCATCATTCATAAATTTACTGAAGGTTAAAGCTGTGGTAATGCCTGAAACTGACCGTTTATGTATCATTTCATTTGATGAATGTAGTGTAGCTCAAGAATGGTCGTACGGTAAGGGAAAAGATATTTTATATCCTCCAAAAAACCGGGTTCAGTGTGTCATGATTAGGGGGCTTATTAAACCATGGAAGCAGTTGATATACTATAATTTTAACTCTGATATTACTAAAGATATTTTGTTTGATATCATAGGGAGGGTGGAAGCAGCAGGGTTTATTGTTGTTGGTATGGTGAATGATTTAGGCCCTACAAATGTAAAATCATGGAATAATTTAGGTATAGGTCTAGAAAATTCCTCATTCACAAATCCATCTAGTACTGATAGGTAAGTGTATGTATTTGCTGACGCCCCGCATCTCATCAAATTAGTAAGAAACAATTTTCTAGATTCAGGTTTTCAGTTACCGAATGAGAAACGTGTACTGAGTGGATGTGTTAGAGAACTTATCATGAGAAGTGTGGGTGATCTGAAGACAACGCATCGCTTATCCGATAAACATATTACTGTTGCTGGTGTTAAAAGAATGAATGTAAGGCTTGCAGCTCAACTACTGTCTGAGACAACTGCGAAGATTTTGAAATACTTTGGAAACAAAGGACTTTTGAAAAGCAAAGAGTGGGAAGAGACTGGTCAATTCATCCACCGGTGCGACTCATGGTTTGATCTGATGAATTCCAGAGTGCCCTTCGATAAAAAAAACATCCAGACATGCATTTGGACTTCATCTTGAAGTACAAAGAAACACATTAAACTGTATGATAGATACTGCAAAGACTTTGAAAGTCATTGGAAGTAAGTGCATGTATCAATTTCAGAAAGGATTAGTTGTATCTTCGGAGTCTTTAAAGAAACTTTACGAAATGGTCAAGTCAAGGTATGGCATTTCATACATATTAACATATAGGCTAAACCAGGATGGCTTGGAGCATCTGTTTGCTAGTCTAAGGCAAAAAGGTGCTGCATATGAACATCTCTCACCTGTATCTTTTAAACATAGAATTAGGTCACATCTTTTAGGAAAGGAAAGCCAGCTGGTTGCTGAGAACTGCAATATTGAAAAGAAAAATGAGGACATAACTATGGTACACAGTATATCGCAATGTTCAAGTAACAGTGTACAGGCAATTGATTGTGACCAGAACAACTTAGACCAGGAACTGTGTTTATCTGCTATGCTGTTTGCCTCTCTTGATCCTGACAACTTAGAGATGGATGATATTGCAGATAAAGATTGTGATGATGCTATACTCCCCTTAGAACTGGAAAATGAGATGAAAACAGAAGGACTGAGCTATTTAGGTGGATATATAGCTTTTAGATTTCCACAGTTCCAACATCTTGGTTCCCACATAAAACCTGGGGAAGGGACATGGAATGAGGCAGCTAGCTGGAGTCAGGAAAATGGCTTAATGACACCGAGTGTTTTTTTCTTCAGTGAGCTTAAAAAAATGGAAAGAATTTTTGTCTGCTATCATGGAGGGAAGTCACTGAAACCTGGGAAAGACGCTACCAAAATTTTAATTTCTTACATGCATCAATATGTAAATTTACCTAATGAGGTTATTGCCCTATTTGTCAGGTGCCGCATGTTTCTTGGGATAAGAGTTCTAAACAAAAACATGTCTTCTGAGAGAAATCAAAAGAGAAAGTATGCAAAATTAACAAAATAACTTTCATAATAAAGATTTAAAAAGTTTTACTTGCTTTCTTGTTTCTGTGTACTTTCATTAAACAGCACGAAATTTAAAGAGAATTTTCTTATCCTTGTCTTATGTTGAATGATGTGGAAGAAATTGTAAAATATGAACATGAGGTTCTTAACTATTTTTGTCTTGAGAGACACGCCTGGGCCGGATTTACACGGTTAGACCTACTGCATTAGCCAAACTGCAATAGAGAGACATATGGAGGGTTATTCAATCCTTTAATTCAGCAGTACCTGGAGATTAACGGGGACCTTTCTCACCCAAGGTCGTGACACAGAGAGAGAGAGAGAGAGAGAGAGAGAGAGAGAGAGAGAGAGAGAGAGAGAGAGAGAATGGGTGTGGGCAAACAATTCCCATAGAGACCCTTCATTTTATTGTTTTCTTGGTTTTCTTTTATGGCCACATACCAGTGACGTCACAAATATGTGCAGTAACGCTGAGACGGTCTGACCTGGTATTCTTTAGACCTTGGGTGGAAGAAGCCCTCACTGCAGGAAGGCAGCGCCATCAGCGGCAGAGGATCTCAGCTGCACCAATATCTCAGTGACGCTAGCTACGGCCAAAGTTCAGAGCTAAGGCCGCATAGCAAAGCGAGGCTACCTCGGGCTTCATGGTGAATGCGATCAAATAAATGCAAGTTTTCAATTTGCCTAAGGTTATCCCTTCCGTCAGGGGGGGAGGGGAGGGGAGAACTTTCTTCGCTAGTCAAGTAGTATTGAAATAAATGCCTTTGTGGTTATAAGTGAAATAAGCTCTCTCTCTCTCTCTCTCTCCCTCTCTCTCTCTCTCTCTCTCTCTCTCTCTCTCTCTCTCTCTCTCTCTCTCTCTCTCTCTCTCTATATATATATATATATATATATATATATATATATATATATATATATATATATATATATATATATATATATATATATATATGACATTTTTTTATCACACCGTGATTTATATACGACCATGAAGCTACAAATATCGCTTAATATCAAATCCACGCTACCTCAGGAATATCCCCGATGGGGAATTATCACCGAAGGGAATTTATAAGTGATAAATGGACGGGCACTGCCGAGTCTCGATCCCACGACACAGACGCGCATCCAGCGAATCCAGTCGACGCTAACCACTGAGCTATCAAGAGAGGTATAAGTTAACGCCGAGTCTGGTGTACTTTATTTACCCGTCGAGAGGGAAATTGTACTTAACTTTGGCATTAACCCACCTCGACCATGATAGTTCTTTGGTACGTTTGGAACACGCAGCTCTTTTTATGACATTTTTTTATCACACCGTGATTTATATACGACCATGAAGCTACAAATATCGCTTAATATCAAATCCACGCTACCTCGGGAATATCCCCGATGGGGAATTATCACCGAAGGGGAATTTATAAGTGATAAATGGACGGGCACTGCCGAGTCTCGATCCCACGACACAGACGCGCATCCAGCGAATCCATCTGATCTGTCTTCCTCTTTTACAAACGCTGATAAGACTCGGGTTGGAAGTGGAGAGGATAAGGAAAGTTTACAAGTTCGAGCAGGGATATTATTTGAGGGAATACATTGCTGAGAATGCAGAGAGGAGAGCGAAAGAAACGGACCCCGACAAGAGGAACACCATCAAAATCTTGATGAATGGTCTTTTTGGTGTAACCATTAAAAACCCTTTAAACTATTCCACCAGGACTGTTGTTACCACCGACGAAACCTCGCTGCTTAGAAATGTGTCTAAGCATACGTACAAATCTTTTGAGAGGTTGGAGGAATATCGGTACATTGTGAATCACTGCAAGGAGACTGTCAAAGCTGAATCCCGGATCTATATCGGATTCAGAATACTGGATCTGGCAAAGGACATGATGTACAAGTTCCACTACGACGTTCTTCAAAAACTGAATGGCGGGGGAGTTAAGCTTCTGTACACTGACACCGACAGTTTGATCTTCTCCCTAGAAACGGACGATCTCACACACGAATTGAAGGATGTGCTCAAACCCCATTTGGATTTGAGTAACTTCCCTAAAACTCACACAACGTATGACGGTTCATGCCAGGGAAAACTCGGACTTGTTAAAGTCGAAACAGGAGCTGAACTCATCAGAGAATTCATCGGCGTTAAACCTAAAGTGTATTCTTACAAAACACAAAACAGTCGGTGCAATACTTTAAAGGGGATTCAAAGTTGCAGGCAAAAAACCATTAGTCATAGTCTATACCTGGATGTAATAAAAAATAATGAGATTACGCACACTACAGTGCACAATTTGCAAATGATACAGGGAACAATGTGTCACACCCAGCAGAGAAAGGTAGCTCTATGTCCTTTAGAGGACAAGAGATATTACCTCACTCCATTTAAATATATCGCTTATGGACATCCACAGATTGCAGTGAGCAAGTTAGAGGAAACCGTTAGGGAAGGTCATTACCTCGAGCACCATCGCCGCCCTTCCCTCCACCTATGACAAGTACATCCAAAATTCCCGATGTACAACCCTTTACTCTGTCGATTCAGTACCCCCTGATAAAAGGTTGTTCTAAAAGACGGAGAGTGGACAGCAAATTGGTGGATGAGCAACAGCAGAAGCAGCAGCAGCGGCAACAGTGGCAGCAACAGCAGCTGTTGCAACCTGCATGGGCTAAGCTGATGCCCTTCCCACCTGCCAAGAAAAGACAGCTGAGTTTTAATAGACGCATGTGAGAAGAATGTACAGTTTTTCAATTAATGTAAATATGCACCATAGTAAGAGTATACACGTCACTCACTCAGCCTAAATGCCTTGTTTGTATATATATATGTGTAATTTTCAAATAATGTAAATATGTTTTATAGTCAGAGTATTCGCATCACTCGCTCTGTGAATAAAAAACAAATGCTTGCTTGTATATAACCATCACCAGCTTAAAAATATACATATGTATATGCCCTGTAATATATACATATGTCAATAAAAAATGTTATTTATTAAAATTAATTTTCTCTACAATCTTCATTTTTCTCTACAACCTTCACCTTAATATATAACAACACGCAGATCATCGCATCCTCTCAGTACACCTTGAACTATAAACATGGAAACTGGTCCTTTGCAAGGAGAAATCTTAAACCTTTTCGCTGTTCCTATGCGGATTATCATAGCAGGTTTCAGCAATAGTGGGAAATCTGTGTTGTGTCAAAACATAATAGAAATTTATGAGGCTAACTTTCACTGTATTTTATATTACGGGGTGAGTGAACACCCTCTGGAAAGTCATCACACCATAAGCACCAAATTAAAAGTATCCAAAGAGATATTGAACCCTTTCGATTACACGGAAAGAGTGGAGGGTGGTAGTAAAGGACTGTTATTTGTACTTGATGATTGTTTTCTCGAAGCTAGCGACAATAAATTCGTGACCCAAGCATTCACCGCCGGACGGCATTCGAATATATCGGTGATCTTCATAACCCAGAACGTGTTCCACTCAGGTAAATTCAGTAGGAGCATCAGTCTCAATTGCTCCCATTACATCCTCATGAAGAATCGTGACATTGGTCAAATTGAAACTTTGGGCAGGCAATTGTTCGGTCGGCGGAGAGGTGTGGAGTTTTCTGACATATACAAAAAAGCTTTAACGCATAACTGATACGGTTATCTATTAGTAGACTTTGCACAGTCAACACCTGAATTGTTGCAGCTCAGAACGAATATTCTCAGAGAGACCGAATATCAAATCGCGTACAAATATGACTGAAGAACAGTTACGACTGCTTAGGGATTTATATGGCAATGTGACATAATCATCATGTTTCAGCGGTGTGAATGCACTAATCAAAGCAGCGAGGAAGGTAGAAAAAAACGTGACTAGAGCGGACGTCGTTAATTTTTTAAAGAGTCAACCTTCATATACCTTGCACAAAAGCACGTGCAAACGTTTCCTTAGAAGGAAAATCATATCAACTAAACCTCAAGCAGCGGCCAGCACAGATTTGGCGTACATGTCGAAACTGGCTCTACACAATGAAGCTTATAAATATCTCCTGATTTTCATTGATCAATTTTCGAGGATTTTACGCATTCTTCCTTTGAAAAAGAGGGATGGCCTTACTGTGTGCAATGCGCTAAAAAC
This sequence comes from Macrobrachium rosenbergii, assembly GCF_040412425.1. Taxonomy (NCBI): domain Eukaryota; kingdom Metazoa; phylum Arthropoda; class Malacostraca; order Decapoda; family Palaemonidae; genus Macrobrachium; species Macrobrachium rosenbergii. The sequence goes on from NC_089799.1 coordinate 2,423,261, forward strand.
GGGTATAAAATCTGCAGATTTATCAGGTCTGTCTCGCCTGAACAGTGATGAAGGTAGGGAATTTATTAACCAGCATGTAAGGAATTATCTGAAAAGTAAAAATGTATTGTTATATAGCGTCTATTCGAGGGAAATGAAAGCTTCTATAGCTGAAAGGGTTATAAGAACTATTAAAAACCACATATACAGATACCTCACACACAACAACACGTTGAAATATATCAATGTTCTGCGAGACATAGTTAACAGTTATAGCAACTTACCGCACAAGAGTTTGGGGCAGGGGCACACGCTCGAGGAGGTGCACACTATGAGAAGCGAAGCAGACATTAAAAATCAATTCTCGAGAATGTACAAAAACGCTTTTCCCACAATGAGTCGCGTCACTTCATCCTTGAACGTTGGAGGCACCGTACGTATAGCTGACGAAAACCGGAACGCAGTTTTCAGGAGGGGGTATACTGTTCAAAACACTCTAGAAATTTTTAAAATCAAGAAGCTCATCACTCTGCAAAATCCCACAGTTTACATCTTAGAAGATTTAGCGGGAGAAGAAATAAAAGGCACATTCTACAGAGAAGAATTAATACCTACCGAATTACCCGAAACCTATGACATCACCATCTTAGACAGGAGGAGGAGAGGCAGCAAAACGAAGTATTGTGTCAATTGGAAGGGTTATCCTGCACAATTTAATTTGTGGGTTAACGAATCGCAAATTATACGGACATGAGTTGTGAAAAGGAGGTTTTAATACGTAAAAACAAATATTTTACTTTATTCATCTCTCGTTTATCCCCCTCCGAGAGGAGTAGAATAATTCCAACATTAAGCAAAGCATTTATCGCCACCATATCTGAAATTTTCAGAAATTTTCTTCGTGGCAATCTGACCAGATAAACATTTATTAAAAACCCCTCGAAGTAGGTTCCTTCACGTGGTGAGGGGGTAAGGGGCCCTGGCTTTTCTTCTTCGTTCTTACGAAGAATAAGAGCCCGGGCCCTGACGGAACACCTACAAACCTTTCGATTTAAATGGCGTGGATATTTTCACTTTCGTACAAATTTCTTGGACCTGGTAAATAGGAAAAGGTATCATAGCTGGGATTGGGTTTATATCCGAAGCTAAACAGTGAGAACCGTGGCTGGACCATCAACTGCCCGATAATGTTCGGACCTGAGTTTTCACGTGGAACTATTCTACGGGACTGGACCACGGATTCCCGGGGGGTCTAGTTCTGGGAATAGGACTCTCGGCATTCTGTCCAGTTTGCCCATAATGTGATTAGGGTGGGGATGATTGTATTCTAGTAATGCTCTCAGTCCTAGCAAGCGGGTTTGGCTTACACTTGAGCCACTCTAATCATGTTGTGCCATCCCCTTTGGGGTAGGGTAGGGACGCGGACATTTGGGAGTCGGTTCTCACTTGTGCCATTGGCGGAAGAATAAACCCCATGAAAGGCTGATGATATCTTTTTAAGGTTTCAGGTTTATTTACTTTTTTTCTCTCTCTCTAATTTACTTTAATCTTAATGGTCAGTTGTATTGAAGATTTAAGTACCCCTGGACCCTTTGATGGTAGCGATTCGGCACAGTTAACGACTGCAGGAACCTCCTCTGACCTCACTCTGGAAAAATCAGAAAAAAATACGAACGCAATTACACTGGAGCCCTATTCTCCAATTATAAACAAGCCAAAAAAAAACAAATATCTTGACCCAACATTGACCCACTTCGACTCCCTCTTTGGGAGTGAAAGCTGGTCAAGATTCCTAACATTAGAAACGGAGAAAAAAATATCGCCATAGAAATTAGAAAACTTCTTATTGAATCGACATTCAACTACTGAAATGTCATTCAGACAAGTAAAAGAACAGATGTGGTTGATAGAAACCACTACAAGAAATCAATCGGAAAATTACTTAAATATAAAAAATATTGCTAATGTTAACGTACATATTAAAAAACATGACAATATGAACAGTGTACAGGGTACCATAGTGCTCCCTGATAATGATGAACCAATAGAAAAGAAAATATTGCTAGATTCCCTTGAAAAAAGGTACAACAATATCCAAGACTGCGAAATTTACAACATAGCTAGTAGACAGAGTAATGAAAAAATACTAAGAATAGCAAAGATAAAATTTGAAGGCCATGAAATACCCTTAAAAATTAAAATCTTAGGCCAAAGCAGAGAACTTAGACCGTATGTCCCTAAACCACTACAGTGCCAAAACTGTAGTATGTATGGACATACAAGGAAAAATTGCCATAATACATCTGTATGTGCATACTGTGGATCTGACAAACATGCCACACAATGGAAGTGTGGTGAACCAAAATGTGTGAATTGTGGACAAAATCACCATGCAAGATCAAAGGAGTGTATGTATTACATATACAATACAGAATTGAAATTACTTCAGGAAAGGACAGGAATGCCTATAAAAGAGGCCAAATTAGAATTAAAGGTTAGAGGAATGCATGATCCCGCTAAGAAACGAACTTTTTCTGCAGCAATAAGATCAAACAAAGAAACAAAAGTGGAAATAAATAAGAATAACAAAACCCTGATAGGTCAGTCTCAAAGAAAAATAACCACTCTGCAAAAAGAAACCAACATAGCAAAGGACCAAGAAATGTATACAAATCTTTGCTCAAATTCATTTGAGATTTTAAGAGAAATAGAATCACTAGAAGACAATACAAGCACCACAGAAATATTAAAAGATAGTTCTGATGAATTAGAAATTAAAGAAAAAAAGAGACCGTTAGAGAGAACTCCACCCAAGACCAACAAAAAACCAACTATTATTAGAGATACATCCATTAAAATAAAGGTGGGAGACCCCAAGAAAGAACATAAACCAAATAATAAGAAAATACCTTTGTCTCCTAAAGTAATAATAAAACCAATAGAAACAGATACCCAGAACACCAAAGAAATAGTAGAGGAACAAACCATTAACAAAAATGATTATGTGATGGGAGAAGAGATTACCCCATCACCAACAATAGGTGCAGCAAGAGTAAATGAAAAAACGGCACATGAAAACACGTGGATGTAATGAATGTTTTTTCATTGAACTGTGCAACAAAAATGAAAGCATAACAAAAGACAGTTTAACAAACACTATACGAAATTTTATAAGTTACAGAAATAAAGAAACTACTAGTTTGGACACTCACGAAAAGGGCTGTATGTGCATTGGACACATAATGTCTTATAAAGAAAAACAAATAAATATTGTAAATAGGATTTTAGAAAAAATGCAAATTGATGATCCACAAAAAGAAAATAACACTTGAACACACTAACGTTATACTTTCAATAATTATATTAAACAATGGAACGTAAATGGTCTACAGACCAGATTACATTTGGGAGAAATACAACGATTACTAAAGGAATATGAGCCAATGATAATATGTTTACAACATGTCAACAAAACAATATCAAAAATAGGTAAATATACCTTAGTATCTACATCTAGAGAAGAAGAAGGAAATTTAGGTACTGCTATATATGTACATAACAAAGTATGTTATGACAGAGTAGCTGTAAATTTTAATGACTTGCAAATATCAAGTATTAAAATACGAATAAAAAATGATAATTACATAATTTATAACTTATATAACCAACCTAATAAAAGTTACGACATTGATAAACTTAAAGATTTACTTAACAATGCCAAGGAACCTACATTAATAGTAGGTGATTTTAACGCCCACAACCCAATATGGGACTGTCATTGTACAAACTCAAATAGAATAGGTAGTAAAATAGAAGAGTTCATGGATTCCAACAACATGTGCTGTATAAATGATGAAATTAGCACATATTTTTCAAAAACATGTGGAACATTTTCCTCAGTAGACTTAACTTTATGTACAACAAGCATAGTTGACAGATTGGATTGGAATACAGTTGATGACTTGCACACCAGTGATCATTTCCCAATATTAATTTCCTTATTGCAAAGTAATCCTGCAAAACATGTCCCTCACTATAACATTTATAAAGCAGATTTGGAGCGATATGAAATGCACACTAGAAATATCCCAAAATTTGAATATTTAAAAGACCATAATGAAACTAATAAATTTCTTGTTGATTTCATTAAAAATGCTGCTGATAAAGCAATACCAAAGTCAAAACCCCATCCAACAAAACAAAAAGTTCCCTGGTGGTCTGATGAGTTAACAGAATTAATAAATATGACACACTCAATAGGGAGACGATTAGATAATATGAATAGAAAGTTCAATAAAATGAATAAAAAATTACCGATAATAGAAAGAACTTTACAAAAAATGACTGTATTATTACTAGAAATTGATACATTAAAACCTGTATACAACAAAATATCTGCAAAATTTAAAAAAGAAGTAATTCAAGGAAGAATCATTTCATGGAGGAAATACGTATCAGATCTCTCTAATAATACTCCCATATGAAAAATATGGGAAAAATTCAGGAAAATAAATGGTACCCATGTCAAACCCCCTAGACATGCCATATTAAAGGATGGGAGAAGAACACTTGATCCAAAAGAAATAAGTGATATAATGGGAGAAAATTTAGCAAATGTAAGTAGTGATAAGAATTTAGATGAACACTTCCGCACAAAAAAAAATAAAATAGAATTAATAACAATAAATTTTGAAACAATTGACGATATATATTATAATAGAAAATTTAGTATGTCAGAGATGGAATATGCTCTCTCGAACAGCAATAAATCTGCTCCTGGAGGTGACAATATTTGTTTTGAGATGATATGCCACTTAGCACCTTTGGCAAAGTCATACTTATTAGAGTTTTATAATAATTTATGGCTTCGAAATTTATTTCCAGATGAATGGCGTAAAGCTTTAATAATTCCTATCCCCAAACCTGGAAAGGATCCCAGTAATGTAAATAATTACAGACCAATTTCTTTAACAAGCTGCTTATGCAAATTGTTAGAGAAAATGGTAAATGCTCGACTAACATGGCACATTCACAGAAAATAAAATTTTAACTCCCACTCAGTTTGGGTCACAGTGTAACAGATCCACATTGGATTCTCTCTGTAACTTAGAAGACCATATACGTAGAGGTTTTGAACGAAAACAAATTACTGTAGCTGTCTTTTTTGACATTGAAAAGGCATACGATACCACATGGAGGTATGCTATATTAAAAACTTTACAAAACAACAACATCCGTGGACATTTACCTAGGTTTATACAGAACTTTTTGACAAACCGCAATTTTCAGGTGAGAATTGATGATGATCTGTCTAGAATATTTCCACTTGAAAATGGTGTTCCACAGGGAAGCGTCCTTAGTGGAACACTGTTTACTTTAGCAATTAATGATATCAGTAAAAATCTACTTATTGGCATTAAAAGTAACTTGTACATGGATGATTTTGCCATATATTATTCAGCATCCCGAATAAAACATGCAGAACGAATCATTAATAAAAGCATCGTAAAAAATAGATGAATGGGCCTCATCTGTAGGCTTTAAATTTTCCATAGATAAAACTCAAGCAATCATGTTTTATAAAAATAAAAAGTGGAAAAAAGGTGAAGAAATATATTTAAAAATCAGAAACCATAGTATACCAATTGGCCAAACAGCAAAATTTTTGGGATTAGTATTTGATACCCACTTGAACTGGAGAGCCCACATTACATATGTAAAATCTAAAAGTAAAAGAGCATTAAATCTAATTAGAAAACTATCGAACACTACTTGGGGAGCCGATAGACATACCCTTACTGTGCTGTATAAGGCAACAGTTCTGTCCATCATTGATTATGGAAGCAAAGTATATGGCTCGGCATCTGACGAAGTTCTGAAAATGTTAGACCCTGTTCACAATGAAGGCCTTAGAATATGCTCAGGAGCCTTTAGATAATCACCAAAATCATCGTTACAAGTTGAATGTGGTGAACTGCCTTTGTCTCTCCATAGAGAGCTAGCATCAAAAATGGCCTATGAGATGTTTAAATGCCCTTGCATTGAGAGGGAAGATAAAAAAAGAAAAAAAAGAATAAACGTAAAATAATTGACTGTAGTAAGTAAGATGTTGCACAAACACATTTGAATATAATTTTGTTGTAAAGCTCAAGTCTTTAACTTTACAATAGTATAAAAACTTTGGTAATTACGAGAGAATAAAGCGGAGAAAAAAATTGTCAAGCCCACGTATATGAAAAGTCAAGTTTAGCCGCTGGCTTGGCCGAAAACACGTAATGTAGAATTTTTTTTCAAATCCTTACCATACGGTTATTTTGCGAGTAATTTGGGTGATTTCGCTGTCATTGTGAAGGTAAATGATTATAAATTAGCGGGTGAGCATCAAAAATGGACTATGAGATGTCTAAATGCCCTTGCATTGAGAGGGAAGATAAAAAAAAAAGCGAATAAACGTAAAATAATTGACTGTAGTAAGTAAGATGTTGCACAAACACATCTGAATATAATTTTGTTGTAAAGCGAAAGTCTTTAGTTTTACAATAGTATAAAAACTTTGGTAATTACGAGAAAATAAAGTGGAGAAAAATATTGTCAAGCGTACGTATATGAAAAGTCAAGTTTAGCCGCAGGCGTGACTGAAAACACGCTATGTAGAAATTTTTTTTCAAATCCTTACCATACGGTTATTTTACGAGTAATTTGAGTGATTTTGCTGTCATTGTGAAGGTACATGATTGTAAATTACTGTGTGAGCATCGAAAATGGCCTATGAGATGTCTAAATGCCCTTTCATTGAGAGGGAAGATAAAAATAAAGAAAAAATACGAATAATTTGTGTAATGGCTAGTTAATCATGCATAACTATAGAACACATACGCGTACGTGGTTGGGGGTTAAAGGCTGAGTTTTGCTACATGTACAGGTACGTGCTTTGGGGGCGAGAGGGTTAATGTTAAGATGTATAAGAAGTTCAAAGGAGATATTATCTTTTCCTGGGGCAGAGTTACTACAAGATTTTAATGCAGCATCAAATTCTTCTAACGTAAATGGGACATTGTAGTATAGTTGTTGACTTGTTTCAAAATTAATTATAATTTTTTCTTCATTTTTTTTCTATTTCGAAAATGTTCGTCTAAATTCAAGCTATTACTTATTGATTCTAGGTGGCGACCTATTATATTTGATATTTCTTTTAAATCATGAACTCTTCCTCCATTATGTAATATTGGGGATCTAGGTGATCGACTATATTTGCCATTAGTTTTTCGAAATCTATCCCACATTTGTTTAACAGTGTCGTTTGAGAAATTGGAAATGTAATTATCCCAAGATGACTTCATATTACTAATAACTTTTTTCCTGAATTGAGCAGATATTTTATTCAATAAAGGTTTGATATAATCAATTTCCAATGCTATTAATACTAAGACTTTCAATGTATATCTGTTACTTTTATATAATTTCTTATATCTTTGGTTTAGTCTGTCTAATCGTCTACTTATTTTGTGCTTCAGTTTGATAATTTCTGAAAGTTCTGTAGACCACCATGGAACAGGATTTATTTTTGGTTTATAAGTAGTCATTGGTATTGATTTGTGTCCAGAACTAATTACAAAATCTGTAAAATATGAATTAATTTCATTGTGATCATTGTTACTTTGGAAAGGGGAAACATTTTTGGTAACTAAATTATACTTTTCCCAATCAGCTTTTTTAAAATTAAATTTTGGTACAAATTGTTGATGATTATCTTCAAGACATGTGATTACAATTGGGTAGTGATCACTGGTATAAAGATCATCTAGAGTATTCTACTCCAATCTGTCTACTAATGAGGTGGAACAAATAGACAGGTCTACAGATGATAGGGTCCCATGAGTTTTTGAAAAGTATGTTGGGGTTTCATTTTCATTTAAACAATAGTTGTAATTAAGTATTAGATTTTCTATGTCTTTACCTGCTCTATCTGCATCTATGATACTGGCATCCCATAAAGGGTGGTGAGCATTAAAATCACCTAAAACTAAAATAGGTTCATTGAACTGTGATAAAATGTTTAATAAATCAGCCATATCATAATTTTCATTAGGTTGATTATAAAGATTGCAGACTAAAAAGCTAGATTTGTTTGTTAGATGCAGGCGAATTGAAGAAATTTGAAATGAATTACTATTAACTGTAATTTTATCATACGTTACGCGATTATGAACATATATTGCTGTTCCTAACTTGCCTTCTCCTGAAACGGAGGAGGCTAGAAAGTAATTACATATTGATGGAACTGGATCATTAACATGTTGTAAACATATGCACATTGGTTCATGTTGTTTTAGGAGTCTTTGTATTTCACCCAAGTGCATTCTTGTTTTCAAACCGTTTATGTTCCATTGAATAATAGTATAATTGAATGGGATGAAAGTTAAATGATTTTGTATAGTTGATTATTAATTTTTTCAATAATTTTTAAACAATGGGTAATTATTCTCTTAATTAGATTTAATTTTCTTTTTAGTTTTTTGATATTTCTGTGTAAACTTCTGAATCAATAGATAATTTAATTTCTTCTTGTCTGGCTAAGAAATTGTCTAATACTGCTATTTTACTCTCACAATAATATTGCAAGTGTCCAATACACATACAATCTCTGGTATGTAATTCTAGCTGACCTGAGGGCAGCCCTCTAGCCTTGGTAGTTTATAAGATCTGAGGGCGGACAGAATAAAGTGCGGACGGACAGACAACGGCTGACAGTTGTTTAGAGGAGCAATGTCACGAAAAGTCAAAATCTTTAGGCCTACTTTCTGTCAGGAGACAATTTATAAAGTTTCAGACTCAAAGAAAGAAGCCTGAAATAGGCAAAACAGTCGTGATATGCAGTTTGGCATATTACAATATTTCGTCACTTCTCTTCTAGTTATAAGTTTCACTTATCCATGAGAAAATCGGGGAAATACTGCTCTGCTTCCCCTCCTCGTATATAAGTACGAAAGGCGCATCTTCGATAACGAGAAAAAGAATAAAATATACTGTGACATGTCAACGTCTGCATATCTAGGACTCGTTATTCAGGTGGGCTGCGATGTCGGATTAGTGTTTAATGAACAATGTTCCTGCGTAACGGGGGATAAAATCTTTTATGGTTAATGATGATCGTTGATAATATCATTTTCCCCTTTGCTCAGAAAGGAGGAATTAAATAGAAGAAATCATGCAAATAATTTAGTCACATCAATGAAATTTATGACGATGCAAGCCTTTAAAACGCGACTCTTTCATATGGAATACAGAATGCGTTTTCTTAGCACCGTGTGCAAGTTATCTTCATTGCGTTTGCAAGTTCAAAAGTGTGCATGCTTTAGCGTCAACAAACAAAAAATCATCAATAATTTAACTATATAATTATTTTGAACATTAAAGTTAAATTTGGCGTGAAAGTCGTTTAATTCTGTGAAAGGAATAATTAATGTCATTCTTCATCTCCCCTTTCTAACTCTCTTTCTCGCTCTATACACACAAACACACACACACACACATGCACATATACATACATGCATACATACATATATATACATATATATATATATATATATATATATATATATATATATATATATATATATATATATATATATATATATATATATATATTATGATTAGCAAGAATTCGTTAGCAAATTGCCTCCCCCCCCTCTTTTGTTGTTGTTGGTTGTTCTGTTGTTTTTATGTATTGCCAGTTGCCCGATCGATAGACCATCTGTCTATCGACTTAGCATGGTCAGAATACAAAGGGTTAAAAGATTAAGGCCACTCCCTTTTTAAAACAGAACTTTCCTTCGAGGCAAAAGTGATCTGTCTTGGGCGTTTTTCTTACAGGCAAAGCCTCCCCTGCGGGCAGCAGGTGCATATGAGTCAAAACCCCTGTGTTGGACGCACCCCCTGCCCCATAGGAGGGGATAAAAGCAGAAACCCATGAGGTCTCGAGACACACACGCGGGCTGGAAGATATGGAATGAAGACGTCCCCAACACCTGGTCCCATCGATGCCCTTGCACCCTACCCACGTGGCCCTTTCCAAAGTATACTTTTCCTCGTGCCCTTCGACCGCATTCCAAGTGTTCGCTCCACCGTTGGCCTGCCTCGAGCCCACATGCCATTGCTTGGAGTTTCGAGGAGTCCCCATCGCCTTGCCCCTTTACGGAAGCCCTTGCATCTCACCACGTGGAAGAAACTCGCCCTCGGAAATCGCAAGTCATCCACGGACTGCCTTCTACGCGCCCTCGGAAAATCTGCTACGGTAAAGTGCCCTTGGAAGAGCCCCATTTCAGTCACGCTTATGTCTCGTAACATTTGCTTAAATAGAAAGCCAGAAAGAATCCCTTGTCTAATGTCCGTGCGCCTCTTGCATCGGCAGTATTAATTCTTTATTACTCCTTTGGCACCCTCAGTGCAGCTTTTCATTATTCTTTTGTCTATTTTCATTACTGGCGTATAATGTGCATATCTCTCATTTCAGAGGGACCCTATTTCGTGGAAGCTTCTCGGACTGTGTCTGGAATCCCCCCGTTTCATTCAATCCCGTAGGAATCCCCTTCAGGATCAGAAATCTACTTGAGTTCCTTTTTCCCGTACTGATGTCATTTATGTAAATACACTCCTTTAAATTTGCCCACGTGTTTTACGTAATATTTCCCTCAGTAACAAGAGCCCTATGCTCATATGAAATTCTCCTTTGTTTTTCTTTTTTTACGTTTTCCTGGACCCACGAAGTCAGAATCACAAGGCTAAATTACCTTAAATTGTTGCTACCTGTCTCACAGAGCATATTTCAAACTAAAACCACGGAAAAACGTAAAAATGGCGACCTGGCCATAGATCTCGTTTTGCAGTTGCAGTTCCCCTAGTGTTGCTTTATTGCATTTGCAACTTGCCAGATCAGCTATTAGCAAAGCTAAGCTGGGTACGAGACAATTACGAACCTTTTGTGTAAAACCAGCACACAGATCCGGAAATTCCACGTAAGTAATGTGTTTATCTTAGCAAAACCTTTTTACAATCGTGACTGTTCCTAGGAATTAGAAATAGGGACGCATGTATTCACTGAGAGAAAAGAACCGCCGTATTAGATTCATTAATGCATGCCTTTCAGGATAGGTAGTTAGGAAATAACCAGTGCTAACCATCCTTTGCTTCGAGGAATAGTGCGAAATTCCTCTGTGTTAAAATCTTTTCCATATCTTTTGCTTCGAGGAATAGTGCGAAAGAAATTCCTCTGTGATAACTTTTACTTCACAGTTCGAATTAGCGAACTGTTATTTAGGCGCGAATAAATTCCCACGTGGGACACGACGAAGTCAGCTTGCATTGCTGACAATTCTCTCAGTGTAGTTAGAATTGGAGTTAGGTGTTAGGAAAGCGAAATTTAAACTCTGCTTATAGGGAAAATTACTAGGCCGTTGTACTGTTATCCTCACAGACGACTGGGAAATTCCCCGGAATCCCAGACGGTCTATAAATATACGGGTTCATTCACACAGAATCTAAAAATAACTCCGGTGTTGGCCAGACGACCTGCACCCCCTTCCCCGCCCATGCCCGCGTGTGTTGCATTTTTTTTTTTTCCCTCCATTCATTTCTCAGCAAACATTTTTCTTTGGGTTTCCCCGTTAGTAATTTCTAAGTCCTAAGGGACGAATTGTATTCCCAAGTCCTACGGGCAAGCCAAATAAAATTCTACGTCGCTCGTGGCGAGAATTTCTCCAAATTCCAGTCCTCCAAGACTCATACTAAAATTCTACTTCTTCGCACGTGGCGAGAATTTCTCCAAATTCCAGTCCTCCGAGACTCATACTAAAATTCTACGTCGCACGTGGCGAGAATTTCTCCAAATTCCAGTCCTCAGAGATTCCTAAAATTCTACGTCGCACGTGGCGAGAATTTCTCCAAATTCCAGTCCTCCGAGACTCATACTAAAATTCTATGTCGCACATGGCGAGAATTTCTCCAAATTCCAGTCCTCAGAGACTCATACTAAAATTCTACGTCGCACGTGGCGAGAATTTCTCCAAATTCCAGTCCTCTGAGACTCATACTAAAATTCTACGTCGCACGTGGCGAGAATTTCTCCAAATTCCAGTCCTCAGAGACTCATACTAAAATTCTACATCGCACGTGGCGAGAGTCTCTCATTCCTGCGGGAACCCAAAATTAAGTCCTTTTGAGACATTATATAGTGTAGTTCACACACATCTAAGCCCTTACGGGACTGATCATTCTAGTTCGTTAGAACAACTCCTTAACTTCACGCTACAGCCGGCCAAGTCCGAGCGTGACAAAATCCAACTACGTCTTCCGAGACACATATTAAAATTCGTTCGCCAAGAACCACCACGTCTTTCCCAGACATATCAAATTTTAACAAAAGTCTCCTCAGACTTACTAATCACCTGTCTTATTCAGGCAGATCCATTCTCCTGCAGTCTGAACAATTGAGTGTTTCAGATTCCTGCAATTGAGTCTTTTCAGACAACCTGAGTCTTTTCAGACATACCCTATAACCATTATTTCAAGATGGCTAATACCAGAGCCCAACAAAACGAGGATTTCAAATTTTACATGTCCGCTGGGAAGGACATGGGACTATCGGGGCAAGATCTGAGAGCATGGGTTCAAGAGCGAGTGGACAATGCCAAGGCGGAGAGAGCAAGAGAACGTGAAGAGAGGGAGAGGGAACGAATTGCCCAAGAACAACGAGAGGAGAGAGAACGAATCGCTCAAGAACAACGAGAGGAGAGAGAATGGGAAGAGAGAGAGAGAAAGAATTGCCCAAGAGGCGGAGAAAGAGAAAGAACAGGAAGAAAGAGAGAGAGAAAGAATTGCCCAAGAGAGAAGAGAGGAACGAGAATGGGAAGATCGAGAGCGACAGCGCGCCCATGAGCTCCAGATGCTAGAACGACAGCACGCCAACCCCCTGCCCCCTGCAGCGGGAATGAGTGCCCTCAGCCAAGCTCACTCGTTCATGCCAAAATGGACGGAGTCCGAGCCTGAAGTATGGCTTGAAAGGGCCGAACGAGTCCTGGAGTGCTGCGATCTCTCCCCCGCGGAACTCTCCCTTGTTCTCACTAAATTCCTGGGCGGAAAGGCCCTCATTGCCTACCACGCCCTTCCAGCAGACGATCGGGGAAACTGGGAAGCCGTACGCCAAGCAGTTACGAAGGCGTACGAGATTACCCCCGAGCGGTGGAGGAGACGTTGGAGAGAGCAGCCCAGAGAAGCAGGCCAGACTTGGTCCGATTGGGCGTACCATTCGGAGCGGACAGTAGCAAAATGGCTCGATTCCGAGGGAGCCACAAGCACCGCCGAGGTACTCGAGCGGTTTAAATTCGAGCATTTCCTGCGCTACGCCCCTCCTGCCCTCGCCACTCATATAGTGGAAAAAGCCCCAGCAACACTCACCGAGTGTTGCCGAATAGCAGACCTGTGGGAAACTCACCACCCTCAAGAAGGATCCATGGGGCGGAAGATAAATCCCCCGTCCCCCTTGGAGGATCAAATTCCCACAAAAATGGAAACTGGGGCAAACCCCTAACTTGCCATTATTGCAAGAAAACGGGGCATTCCTCCGAACAGTGCCGGAGCAAGAAACCGGCGCCTCTCTCTCCCGGAAAACTGACAAATAACTCGCCTGCGCCCTCCACAGGGGCAGCACGGAAAGATTTCAGCCAGACATTTTGCACGGCGTGCAAGGTTTATGGCCATTCTCCCGCATGGGCAAAATGCCCACGCAATAATAAAGTAAATACTCCCACCGTCGCCTTGGCCGTCACAGATCCCCAGTCATTAGGCCCTCCCGCCGAAGGGCCCGTATACGTGACTCCTCCACGAGGTAGCCACGCGCGCCGAGTCACTGCTTTCGAGGACTCGGGCGCGCAAATCTCCCTCATCCGAAGGGACAGAGTTCCCTACGGAGCTATTGTCAATAGACGAAAACTTGTCACGATCGAGGGAATAAATCAATTTAAAATGATACTCCCTACGGTCCAATTGAGAGTCACAAGACCTCACCAATCCAAAATTTGCAATCTTGCAGTAGCCAGCCATCTCCCCGGAGGCTATGACGTCATCCTGGGACAGGACTTTCAGTCCCCGCCGAAATCACGACACGCTAGGGGTCCACATTCCCCGAATCATTCCGCGGGCGCGAGTAATTCTCCCCCGCTTCTCCCTCAGCCAAGACTGGCGCCCCCTGGGTACCAGGAGGACGTGCAGTCCCCACCAATGCCACCTGAGTACGATGTACAGTAGCCTCCTCGATCGGTTCCCGATCCAATTCCAGTGCCCGGCCCTGCCTCAGTGCCAGTGCCAGGGCCCCAATCAGATCTCCCTTCAGGAGATGCCAAATTCCTGCCGGTGCCACTTGCATGCCCCGAGCAGGGCCAAGCTTCGTCCGTCCTGACCGACGAGCCCAAGAAACCTCTGATAGCGCCTGACTCTGCCCTCGTGCCAGCGCCAGAGCGCTACGCTGATCTCCATTCACGGGATCCAACTCAGGAACCCCTCTCTTCCCCCGGCCTGGCACCGCTACCAGCGTCGGTCAGAGAGACGGTTCCTCCCGACCACCACGGAAGCTCACCTGCAGGTGCGGCCTCGCAACCCGTGCCTGAGCTGGTCAACGTTACCTGCGAGCCGCTCACGCCACCCCCGACCGCCTTCTCTCTGCCTCCGCCCATCGCCGACGTAATTGCAAGTCAGGATTCTGCCATATCTCCTTTGGCCGATGAACTACAAGAGCTGTGATGGATTATGGTAGAACCAGCACGAAACGCTCCTGCGTCAGCTGTCGCAGCAGCAGGCCCAGGTGGTACTCCGTGCCGCCCTCCGGTCGCGGGCCCTCCGCTTCCTCGGCCGAGGACGACTGTCCCATTAAGAAAGGCTCGAGGCGAAATTACCACGGGCATGGGAAATTCCAGGTAGTATACAAAGAGCTCTAGAACTCCCATGGCACCTGTGCCACCATTTCATCTTTCGAAGGTCTTGGCACCCCTAATCCAGAAGGGGATTTCAGGCCCTCCTCTATCTTCCTCCGTTCCTCAGGAACTTCTATCTCTTATCACCTTCTATTTACTCTTCCCTTAAATTATCCCCACAAGAGGCAATTAAATACGGGATACCATTCCCCACACAATGTATAAATCATTAAGAATAACAGAGTGAGAAGTGGCACGCCCTCGCGCTCATACCTTGGCACTGGGCGTGCGCGTCAGCCCCTCCTGAAGGGTGCACTTTTCTCGCCCTGGGACTGAAAGGATAGTCCGGGCCGTAATTTATAGGCGTAGGACGATAAATTCCCGCTTAACACAATAAAACCCTCACTCTTTTTCCCTTAGCTCTTCTGCCAATATCATTTACTTTCTTTTAGTCATTTATTTATCTTTATTTTAATGAATCGCGAGTCATAGACCCTTGCCCTTGTGATTTAAATGCCCCTTTCGTAAGCTGAGAGACGTGTTCCGCCTTTCATATGCGGTCACGTCTCCATTCATAACATCTTGTTAATTTTCCTTTTGTTATTATTATTCCTTTTCCCCCTCCCTTCCTTCTAAGAACTCTGTTTGACCTAGACCCCACATCGTTTGTCTGCCTACCCCGTCACAACATGGAGTACTCGAGTGGGCAGTGGACGCATAAAATTAGCGTAGTTTAAGGTTAGCGAATTACAGCTCGCGAATACTCTCGCCCGCATACGACTGTCAAATTCCCTGTGTGTGGGTCGCCCATCAGCTCGCGTTGAACGATAGCTAAGCAAAGAACGTTAGCACGAAGATATATTACCAATGCGAATATGTATAGTCATTACAATATCGCATAAAGGGGATGTCAGTTACAAAAATAAACGCTGTTTTTCATTTACACAGCCTCTTCAAGGCAGATTGTACTAACCGCATGCATTTTATCTAAAATTAAGTAACCGTGTATTTTAATTCTTGAACAATAATCTTTCTTTTCATTTGTTGGCCATAGCCTCATATACGTGGTCCTATAATCTTAATTAATTCACAATTGTTCGAGTCACTTTATAAAGTTACCAGTGGGTAACCAAATCTAAAGTAATTATTCTTTTGCAAGTGTTTAAATCATTTTGCGTTCTGTTAACGAAAATTGTCCCAATGGGTTATTAAAAGTAATGTCACAGCTTCATAAAACCCTTAGTAGTAAAGTTCAATGCAAGGCAGAATGTAGAGTAACGTAAAGCATTTGCCGCTCATTCTTGAATATCGATGTACATACCCGAAGGAGGTATGTACATCATCTTGTATGGGGAGGTATTATGATTAGCAAGAATTCGCTAGCAAATTGCCTTCCCCCCCTCTTTTGCTGTTGTTGGTTGTTCTGTTGTTTTTATGTATTGCCAGTTGCCCGATCGACAGACCATCTGTCTATCGACTTAGCACGGTCAGAATACAAAGGGTTAAAAGATTAAGGCCACTCCCTTTTTAAAACAGAACTTTCCTTCGAGGCAAAAGTGATCTGTCTTGGGCGTTTTTCTTACAGGCAAAGACTCCCCTGCGGGCAGCAAGTGCATATGAGTCAAAACCCCTGTGTTGGACGCACCCCCTGCCCCATAGGAGGGGATAAAAGCAGAAACCCATGAGGTCTCGAGACACACAAGCGGGCTGGAAGATATGGAATGAAGACGTCCCCAACACCTGGTCCCATCGATGCCCTTGCACCTTACCCACGTGGCCCTTTCCAAAGTATACTTTTCCTCGTGCCCTTCGACCGCATTCCAAGTGTTCGCTCCACCGTTGGCCTGCCTCGAGCCCACACGCCATTGCTTGGAGTTTCGAGGAGTCCCCATCGCCTTGCCCCTTTACGGAAGCCCTTGCATCTCACCACGTGGAAGAAACTCGCCCTCGGAAATCGCAAGTCATCCACGGACTGCCTTCTACGCGCCCTAGGAAAATCTGCTACGGTAAAGTGCCCTTGGAAGAGCCCCATTTCAGTCACGCTTTTGTCTCATAACATTTGCTTAAATAGAAAGCCAGAAAGAATCCCTTGTCTAATGTCCATGCGCCTCTTGCATCGGCAGTATTAATTCTTTATTACTCCTTTGGCACCCTCAGTGCAGCTTTTCATTATTCTTTTGTCTATTTTCATTACTGGCGTATAATGTGCATATCTCTCATTTCAGAGGGACCCTATTTCGTGGAAGCTTCTCGGACTGTGTCTGGAATCCCCCCGTTTCATTCAATCCCGTAGGAATCCCCTTCAGGATCAGAAATCTACTTGAGTTCCTTTTTCCCGTACTGATGTCATTTATGTAAATACACTCCTTTAAATTTGCCCACGTGTTTTACGTAATATTTCCCTCAGTAACAAGAGCCCTATGCTCATATGAAATTCTCCTTTGTTTTCTCTTTTTTTTATGTTTTCCTGGACCCACGAAGTCAGAATCACAAGGCTAAATTACCTTAAATTGTTGCTACCTGTCTCACAGAGCATATTTCAAACTAAAACCACAGAAAAACGTAAAAAAAAAAAAAAAAATATATATATATATATATATATATATATATATATATATATACATATATATATATATATACACACACATATATATATACACACACACACACACATATATATATATATATATATATATATATATATATATATATATATATATATATATATATACAGTATATGTATGTATACTGGGTGTCTCGAAATAAGAGCCACCCCCCCACCCTCCACAGAACTAATGGAGAGTTATGAAGTTTTCTGCTATAGCCTATCTCCGAGTACATTATTTTAAGTTTCTATTAAGCTATTTTTCATTTTACATTTCTTGTATTTTCAGACTGAGTGACGGAGTTAGATACAGCTATGGCTAACAACTCGGAGGAAATCAGATGGATTGACCGAATCCGGGCTATAACCTTCAGAGAGGCCAGGGATGCTGGCGCATCCTTCATTTCATGCTCCTGGATAGGTAAATAAATTAAAAGAGATGAATCCTTTGTTAAAAGAAACTGGAACAAAAATCCATATGACTGTCAACACAAAAAGAGTGAGAATCTTGGAAGGCCTGAAGTCCTTTCTCAGGAGTCAAAAGACATCATAGCTGAGGCAGTGGGTAGACCAAGAAAGTCTTTCCGTAAATTGGCGCTTGAACTAGAAACAAAAAGGGGGAAAGAATAGAAGTTATAGTGCTGTATATTGTGAGTTGAAAAAAATCTGGTATCAAGCCGTGTCATGTTATCTGCAAGCCCAACATCACTCAGCAACAGAGAGAAGACCGTGCATGGTTTTGTGGTTCATTTCTTAAAGATTGGTATGAAGCTAACTTTCTCCATGTTGCCGCATCAGATGAATTCTTTATTTACACAGTCAGGAAGCCAAATCATAAAAATGACGTCATTTGGGCTGCAAAGTTGGATGATATCAGCAATGACATGCGCTATCGCCAAGTTGTGAAATTTCCTGAATGGTGGGAATTTTTCTCTGTTTCACAGCTAAACAGTTAATGTGGATCATCAAAGGAAAAGGACAGTCATGGAATGGCGAATGCTTCAGTGAAAATGTCCTCAAAGATCCTGAAAATGTGTTATCTGTTGGAAAAGTCACATTTTTGCATGATAAGGCACCATGTTTCAAGGCTCTTCAGACACAGGAGCTGCTTCGAAACTGGTATCGATTTCTTCTCGTCAAGTGAATTTCCAGGTAGCTCCCCTGACCTTAAGGTGTGTGGAAACATTGGTAGTATCTTAAAGGATCGTGTTGAAGCACGCACAGTGAACTATGATGGTATACTAAGCCTTGACGACCTGCGAAGAGAGGTGACTGAAGTACTCAGGGAAATGGAGTTTGAGTCTCAGCTTTTTTGCGATTTGCTGAAATCATACCCCTCAATAATGTAGGCTGTGGTACAGGCAGATGGAGGCCACACAAAATATTAAATACTCAGAGAGAAACTTACATAAATACCTGTTCTGAATTACTTTTGCTTTTGTCATATCAATTTTTAGTTTATGCTGTAGATGATAAATGAATTGGGGGCTCTAATTTGAAACACCCTGTATTATATATATATATATATATATATATATATATATATATATATATATATATATATATATATATATATATATATATATATATATATATATATATATATATATATATATATAAATATAATATATATATATATATATATAATATATATATATATATATATATATATATATATATATATATATATATA